>NW_028258318.1:0-169652 GCF_053883595.1 Heterocephalus glaber | reverse complement strand
GGTTGTTTAGTTATCACTAATCCTGTTATTGGCTAGATAAGTTGTTCTTAACCTTTCACTGTTAAAATATAATGAGAAATGCATCTTATTATAATACCCAAATTTTGAATTGATTCCTTAAGAACGAGTCCAAGAAATGGAAACTGCAGAGTAAAAGGATGAAATGAACTTAGCAAATGGCCTCACCAAAACTAACTGTTGGGAGCTGATGATGTCATATAGTTGGGTGGTAGAGCACACCCTTGGCATGTGAAGTCCTAGGTTAAATCGCCAGGACTGCCTAAAAAAGTTAAACTTGTTTTCAAAAATCAAATTTTATAGTACTTAGTTTTCCATTCAAGGATATAGTTATGTCTTTATTTTTCAGTGCTGGGGATAGAACCCACGGCCTGGAGCATGCTAGGAAAGCAGTTCTATCACTGAGTACATGCCTACTCTGTACTTCTTTTATGTCTTTATATATACCCTGTTCTTCCCTGCTAAACTTATATCTAAGAAAGGACCAATGTTATTTATTTTTTATTTATTGTATTTTCTCTGCTAATCCCCATGCATGGGATGAATATCTTTGGGTCAAGTGTGATACTTTATACTTTACAATTATTTTCTTAATATTTGTCTCTAGTTTCTGCTAAAATGTAAATAAAATAGTGAGATCAGAAAGTTAAAAAGCGAAGGTGGGGTAAAGTTTCATTAATACTGTAAGTAGCCTATGTTCCAAAACTTCCTAATATTCTACTCCTGGTTGAGTCAGTCAGTCACGCATGTGAGCCTCTCATCTGGACAGGCAGGGGATCAGGCAGCTCCTGTGACCCTTTCCCAGCAATGGGAAAAGAACTAGAAACACCTCAGCAGGATTAGTAGAGAAAGCATGAGGAAGCCAAATGTGTTTGGGGTTGGGTTTTTCTAGTTGACTGTTCCTGTCATTTCATAGTAACTTACTTTCACTTGTTAGCAAGGAATTTTTAAAAAAACAAGTCACAATGTTAAGTTTTTGTGTTTGTTTTGTTTGAGACAGGTCTTGCTGTGTTGTCTACGCCAGCCTTGAAATTGTGTAGGCCAGATTGGCCTTGAATCTCCAATCCTCCTGCCTCAGCCTCCCTGGTGCTGGGATTACAGGCATGCACCACAATATCAGGCTAATGTTAACATTTTAAAAAGAAATCTGTTGCTTTTTAGGTTGGTGTGGTAGAATCCTGCTTGTCTATGAAATGCAGTTAACACGTGAGCTGGATCTATTTCCCGAATGCAGGGTGACCCTTCTGTTATTTAAAGATAAAAAATGCTGGAGACTTGAGAAAAAAGGCCATGGAAGGCAGCATTGATGGTTCATTAATAAATCCTACAGTGGTGAGTACAAAGTGTGAAACTGAGTGAACCATAAAGGGATTTTTCAGAGTATGTTAATTTTTCATGTTGTAGTTTAGGCTAAAATTCTGTCATCTTAAGGTGAAAAGTTCTTGTCCGAGTCAGACTTAGCCAGCCTTGAATTTACAAATGAATGGAAGCAGAAGTGCAGGCCCTGTCCTGAAGAAGAGAAAAGGTCATGGTGTAGCTCTGACCACAGTTGTGGTCTGGCACATGCCCAGCTGTCCAGCTTCTCATCTGTGAAATGAGGATTCTGAACAAGACAGTGTCTGTGGAGAAGATACAGCATGGTGGTTAAGAGCAGACACTGTGAGACTTTAGTACCTGGACTTAATCCAGCTCTGCCACTTACTATGACTTTGAGCAAGTTGTAGCAACCACTTACATAGCGCTCTCTCTGTCCCTAGCATTGTACTTAGTGCTTTCTCTCACCTAACTCACTTCATCTTCAGCAGTCTCATCAAGTAAGTACTATTATTTTTTGCCAGATGAAACATTAGGAACTTGCTCAAGTTCTCAGGGTGGTAAGTGACAGAGCTAGGACTCAACCCAGATGTTCTTTACTTCAGTGACTTCATCTTTTCCATGTGAATAATACTGATTTCATTGAGGAATGTGAACACTGTAGACAATAATGCAGGTAAAATGTTTAGAATATTGCATTTCCCTTATTAGCCCTGAATAAATGTTATTTGAAAACATTTTTTACTATTTAATTTCCTTGAAGCTTTAAGATTCTGTGTTTGTTTATTTTTTGGGCCAGGGTCTTGGTATGTAGTTCAGGTTGGCCTTGAACTTACTGTGTAGCCCAGGTTGGCTTCAAACTCAATGATCCTCCAGCTTCAACCTCTCAAGTGCTAGGATTATAGGTAGGCGCTACCACGTCTAGCTAAGATTCTGTGATTTTTTTTTTTTTAACTACCCTGGACCTTCAGACAATAGTTTTAAAAATATGTTCCCTGTGAGTCACAGGAAGTAAAACAACTGCATACCAAAGTTACTACAAGATAGGGGTATATCTTTAGACTTTCAGATTCTCCCCATGTAATTTCTTTCCTCCCCATTTATTGTTTGTATTCTCCTTCGTAGATTGTTGACCCATTTCAGATACTTGTGGCAGCAAACAAAGCAGTTCACCTCTACAAACTGGGAAAAATGAAGACACGAGCTCTATCTACTGAAATTATTTTCAACCTGTCCCCAAATAACAATGTAATGTGGAATTTTTTTTTTTCTTTTTCCCGGTACTGGGGATCAAACTCAGGACCTTGTGCTTGTGAGGCAGGAGCGGTGCCCCTGAGCTAAATCCCTAGCCCAATGTGGAATTTATTGTCCATATTTCTGTTGACTTTGTCTTAATGATATATGTGTTCTCTAGTGTTGGGGTAGAGGTTAAGCTCTAGGAAAGTAGTTGTTAGTAATAAAACAAAATAATCACAAAGAGAGCTCTGGACTGAGATTTGAGGTTTAGCACTACCTAGACAAATAAGCTTTGGAGTCAGTTTCCATCTGAGTAAACAAATTTTGGCTAAATTCAATGAGGCTAGATTTGCCTGTCCTTACCCTGTGGGGTCAGTAAGATCTCTCAAGTATTTTTGCTTAAGAGATTGACAGAAACCCAAATGATAAAAATTGAGCTTGGACATTTTGTACATTCACGCATGTCTTTCACTCTCCTGTAAAGTCCTTGAGGGAATGATGCATGTCTTTTTCATACACAGTTCCAGGAACTTTCTGGTTCCTAGAGCAGTCGTGAATCCATGCTCACTCACATACCAAATGCACAGGAAGATTTCATGGTTTGAAGTATTCATAGGATTACTTCTTTAATAAAAATTACTGAGCTAACAACATTCCACATGCATGTAGCACATGAAAAAATGACTGAAATATTGCTGGTGAAGTTTTAGTATTACTACTACTGTTACTAACACGACCAGATACTAATATTGTCAAGAGAACACTAGAAATCTTGTGGTTTGGTTGAAGAAGAGATGATTACAAAGTTTATAAAATGCAGTTATCTCAGCATAGTAGTAGTAGAATTCCCCAGTACTTGCAGTAAAGTTTACCAGGTCATGATTTTCTTAGAGATATTTTGAAATAATTCAGGACACTATTCCTATTCCAATTCTAGTTCTAGGAGCAAAAGAAGCAAGTGTGTTTCTGAGGAGAGGCAGATAAAACAGACAAAAGTTAAGCTGCCCTAAGTTAAATGACATAACGGGACTGTGAATGCACAGGTAGGAGAATAGTGAAGAAGCCATTCATTCTGGAGGGAGGAGAGTGTGGTGGTGGGAGTGGCCCTGGTCCCTCAAGTATTCATTCAGCAGCCAAGCCACAGAGAGAAGAGTGATGGGCCGAGGACAAAGCATAAGCATAGGCAGAAGAATATGAAACACAGGGATAGCCTCAGACTGGCTGGATGCTAGGAACATGTGGGTGGAAGGTGACTTGGGCCAAAAGGGGGTGTTGTTTACATGCTGTGTGAGAAATAAGGCCTTGACTTTGCAGGAACAAGGTGCAGCTATAAGCAGGCAGAACATTAGAGGCCAAAACAGTAGATGCTGGGAAGGGATTATTGAAGGAGTCTGGAAGGGAAAAACTAGGGTATGAAAAACAGGAAGCACTTGACTGAAGAAGGCCCATAAGTAGATATTTCAGACCTAGTTCATTCTTTCAGTTTTTCTTTCTTTTTTTCTTTTTCCTTAGATTTCAGGAGCTTTGAAAAAATTTGGTGTCTCAGCAAATGACACATCAGTTCTAATTGTTTACATCGAAGAGGGAAATAAGCAAATAAATCAAGAGTACCTAATATCTCAAGTGGAAGGTCTTCAGGTTTCTCTGAAAAACCTTCCTGAAATAACAAATATTTCAGAAGTCAAAAAGGTTTGTAAATTTATATTTTTAGAGTGTGATAGGTGAATAATGCTGATGCTGTTTATTGGTCAACAGTGTACCTATCCGGGCATGGTGGCCCATGCCTATAATTCCAGCACTCAGGAGGCTGAGGCAGGAGGATCTCCCTGAGTTCAAAGCCAGCCTGGGCTACATAGTGAGTTCAAGACCAGCCTGAACTATGTAGGTAGATCCTGTCTCAAAAACCAACAAAGCCGGGGATTTAGCTCAGTGGTTCTGCCGCCTGCCCTTTTGCAAGCTCAAAGACCTGAGTTCAATCACAGGTACCAAAAAAAAAACAAAAACCCAACGAAAAACAAAACAATGCACCTATTTGTTTGGCCTTTTACGAACAGTTAATTTTCAAAATGATTTAAGAATAATTATAGAGAAAAAGAACTAGGAGGTGCACATAAAGTACAATTAGAAATGTATTTGATAAAAACGTTCTCAACTTTCAGAAGGTGAGTACCTTTAATTCTCAAGGTTATATAGTATATTTAGAATATTGACTAGTATGAAGTTAGTATCTAGATGAGTGCTTTTGAAATTGATACAAATATGTTACGTACAGAGAATGTTTTTTATGATCATAACTACATTTTAAAGGAAATATTTGAGATAAGCAATGAATTTTTATCTGCTTTGACTATTTTAATCACATTTGTGATGCATGATTTCATACCATTAACCCAATAAATGAATGAAAATTTCACTTATCAATGTTGGTAGAATGAAAATTAGTAGTGCATAAATGTATCAGAAAGACATCATTTGTCTGTCATTTTTACAGATATATAAATTGTCATCACAAGAAGAAAGCATTGGGACATTATTGGATGGCATCGTTTGTAGAATGTCAACCAAAGATGTTCTGTGAAATGTTAGAAATATTAACAGAAAATGTCAGCATTAAAGAGAATACTATTTTTTATTATCTCTACATTTGTATATATTCAAACACATTTCTATATAATTAGAAGAAAAAATGCAACCATTTATTGAGTGCCTACAGTGTACTGGGCTCTTACCTGAGCAATCTTATATCCACCAGTTCACATCGCATCCCTACTTGAGCCTACTCCAACACTTCCCTTCCAAGCTTCTGGATCCTGTTTTGTATTTTATGTGGATTTAATTCTCACAGAAGGCCTACAAAGTCGACAGTGTATTTACCCCCACTTTGTACAAGGAGCAACTAAAAACTTGTAGAAACAATGTGAAAGCCCTGGGTTCAATCCCCAGTACCACAAAAAACAAAAAAGAAAAAAAAAAAGAGAAAAAAGAAACGAATAGGGCTAGGGATTTAGCTCAGTGGTTCAGCTGCCTGCCTCGCAAGCACAAGGTCCCAAGTTCAATCCCCAGTACCAAAAAAAAAAAAAAAAAAGAAAGAAATAGAGGCAGAGGCCTGGGCTTCTGAAGGGGTTCCTGGTGACACAAATTGCTGCAGGGTAAAGGAAGGAACTGTAAATTGAATAAAAGTCTTGTTATGTAAAAAAAAAATTAATTGTAGAAATGTGAAGTCACTTAAGGTCACATAGCTAGAGAACAGTCACGATTGATAAATAATTGGATTTTCTTGGGCTGGGGATGTAGCACAGTGGCACCACACCTGCCTTGCAAGCACAAGTTCCTGAGTTCGATCCCTGGTACCAAAAAATAATAATGATTGGATTTTCTTGTCACCTATTTTTTTTTTACAAGCTTGTTTTATTTTTTTGTTTGTTTGTTTTTTGTTTTTGGTACTGGGGATCGAACTCGGGGATCTTCTACTTGCGAGGCAGGCAGCAGCACCACTGAGCTAAATCCCCAGCCCTCACCTATGTTTTTAATTGTGTCAGTCAAGATAGATTTGGTCAAGACGCAGCAAACTCGCAGAGCATGGTGGTCCCCTGTGATTCTTACACTCAGGAGGCTGAGGCAAGAGGATTGCTGCAAGTTTGCGACCAGCCTGGGCTACATATTGAGATCCTGTCTCAACAAACAAACAAAAAGACTCAGCAAACTGGAACTCTTTTGTGAAGAACAAGACAAAAATTTTCCTCTTTGCAGACCATGATCCACTGCAACTACTCAACTACACGTTATAGTGCCAAAGCAGCCACAGACCACACATAAGGACATGCTGGTGTCCCAGTCAACCTTGATTTATAACACAAGTGGTGGGCAGGATTTGAACGGAGGTCTGTAGTTTGTGGACTTGTGGGTCAGTTAGGCTGCAGTGACAAACAGTTCAAAAGCCAATTGGTTGGATACAACAGAAAATTATGTCTTAACTTGTTGCAGAGCCATCCTGAATCAGTAGGAGGACTCACTGTAGTGACTTAGGAACCCAGGTGCTGAAGGCTTTGTCTCAGCCTGTGCTCCCTCATCCCTTCATAGCTGGAAGGGAGCATAGTGAGTTTCTTAGTGGCTGTAAAGCGTCCATATAGAAATGATTGATAGTGCTCATGTTTGTTTTTTGTTTTTTAAGATAGTCTGTATGTAGTTCAGGTTGATGAACTCACAGGGATCCTCTTGCTCAGCCTCTGGAGTGCTGAGCTTATAGGCATGCGCCACAGATACTGGCAGAGACTGCTTATCTTGTTTCATTTTAAATTATTAAAATTTAGATGAAGTTCTTCCCATTGCATTTCATCAGGAGGTGCACAATGTCTGTTGGTCCTAGTATGGGTAGGGCTAAATTTGACCACTTGGGTAAGGTGCTGCTTTGCTAGATCCCTGTGTTATAAAAGCATCCTTTCCTCCTAACCTTAGAGAGTTGAAGCTGACCGAAATCTCAGTGCTATAATCAGAATTAAAGTCAAATCTGGGTGACCACAGATCCTTAATGCTGCTGCTTACCGGGCTCAAAAACATTCGTTCCAATTGATGTGCAGTGTACCACATATGAAATTGTTCTATTTTACACATGTCATTTTTAATTTTTGGTTTTTTCTTTGCAAAAAAATTTGTACATGTTTCTATATTCTTATAGCACCCCCCCCTCCACAAAAAAAGTGTGAGTTCAAAATGGCTCCACTTTGCACTCCACACCGTAGGGTACAAGCATGCCCATGTCATAGTAATCTTGCAAATGATGCCTTCTAACGTCTACACATGTTTGCATTGTGGAATGCGGTACATAGTGAAATTAAACTCATATTTATTAATTTGTACATTATGAAGACAAGTTGTAAGAGTTTTATTTCTGTAGCTATAAATAATGTTTTCTGTCAGGTAAAAGGGCCGAAGACCAAGACCAGACCAGGCCACAACAAGCCTTTATTAGGGGAATAGATCTGCCGGGCTGTCTCTGAACAAAGGAGAGACAAAAGCAATATGGCTGGGGCAGGGAGAGTCTTTTATAGAGACTGGGGTGGGGCTTGTAGGGGCTGAGGCAGGGTTGAATGAGGTAGTGACTAGGGAATGGAGGAGCCGGTGATGTCACTAGGTGGTAGGAGGTGAGCGAGTATTAGGTTACTGTCTAGGTGGGAACAGGGGCATGCTGGGAAGAAGGGTTTGTTCTTTGGTGGGAGCAACCATCTTGGCATGATGTCACACAGGGGAGGGGGCAAGGCACCATAGGAAGAGGGCAGCTACTATACTTAATAGCTGCTGAGGTGGTGGGAGACCTATCATTCCAGGCTTTTGTTTTATGATAGTTGGGTGAAGGTCTCTTCTTCTGGAGCTGCTTCCTGCTGACAAGGGGCGAAGATCAGGGCTAGGCCTGGATCTGATGAGGTCAGTGGCAAGTGGGGACCTCTTCCTTTTGCCGTACTGGCTGGTTCCCTGCCATGATGAACTCTGTGGCTGTCTGGCTGGTGAATGCCCTCAATCGTTTCTGCAAGAAATTTTGAAAACAGCGAACCAGGCACGGTCCAAAACAGAGAATTAAACAGATAATACTAAGGAGTCCCAAGAGTAGTAATAGCCAGGTGAGCCATGAGCTCCAGGAACCAAACGTACCCCACTATTGATTAGTACCTTGGGGGGCATATCTATCTGGCCCATTGAGTTTTAATTTTTTTCATTTGACATGTAATTTTTTATTTATTATTTACATAGGTTTTACAGAGACAGCTGGATGTTTAGGGGCTCATTTGTTATAGAAGTAAGAGACTGTTATGGAAGAGATCATAGCTCCTGATCTAAGGGCCCATGTGTCATGTCCTTGCTCTTAGAGAATGAGTGGAAAGGTGATAAACACAATTTATATAATCTTTATAATCCCTTTTTGGGGGGGGGAATATAAAAGGTGTATGTAACTGAGCAAATGTCTTTTGGAGGCCAACATACCGATGAGTGTAGTGTTACTATGAACCTGACTTCTTTAAATTCAAGGCCAGGAAAGTTTTATTCCTGTATCTCTCAGTTTTTGGAGGCCTCCTAGATATATTTAAAAATAAAGAGAACTGATAACCTCAACAAGGACACTGGACGACTTAAGGTGATCAAGTGTAACATAAAAGGCTTGATCTTTTTAGGCAAGGGTAGGTATCCAGGAAATATGAGCACAATGAGAAGAGGCATCATAAACAGAGAACAAGGATGTACATTATTTTAAAAGGAATCTTGTAGCTGCTTGGTATAGAACTTATCCTGACTGTGGCTGACAAGCACGTGATTTCTTCTCAATACTCTTACTTTATGGTTTGTTTGGGGTTTTTTTGATCATTACATGATAGTTAATTAGTTATCACAGAATCAGAAAAACACTTATCTAAAAGGAGAGATCTGGAGACCAGTGGTTTCTAGGATTGGTTACCTGTAAAGAATTTTTTAAAATTTTTTTGAAAAGAATCTGTACACACTTGTAGCTAATTAATGATTTTTGCTTCTATTTAGTACCCAAAGTTTTGTCTTTTTGAAATGGCTGTGTCATGAGTGAACCAAAAGATTTTAATGGGTGGGCTATGTCTTAATTTTTCTGAAGTCTAGCTTTATTATTATGTCATTGTTTTGTGCCTCTTTTGGTTATTTTTTCTGCTGGGTGTTTAAGACCAAGTTAAAGTGAGACCTGTGTCAATCAATATGAACCTCTTGTTATCTGTTAAGGTCAGTTAAGTCTCCCCAGGCCATTACTTTGGAACCATGCATAGTGCCTCTCTGCTTCTCTGTCAGTGTCAGCCATCTGGATGGGTTATGGCCTTGTTTGACCAAGTTGCTTTCAGTGAAAGCAGTGGAGAGTTTTTTCTTGGTGACCCTCCTTTGGCACACAGTACATTGTCCTCTGGTGTCCAGCAATCTCCCAGTTTAGGAGGTTGAGTGACTTACCAAAGATGTAGGACCCTGTAGAGAAGGTTCCCTCATGTCCTGGAACTTTGTTGACCTTGAGGGGCCAGGGCCAAAATATTGGCTGTCCTCATAGCCCTGTTACCTTTTAGTTTTGGTCTCCAAACTTTAGTTGTTGAACACCCAGAAGAGAAGGTCAATAGCGTTAGCATTGTAACAAGAATAATGAACTTAACTATTATAGTTTTACCTGAATAACAAACATTTTGGAATTTAAAATATAGAGAACTGTTACTGTCATCAGTCATGGTTGTTTTTTAGTAGTTGAATTCCTGTAGAATATTAACAGAAAAAGAGCCACAAATAATATTTTAACATGACAATTATGATGACTTTACCTTTGTAACACATTTAAATGTCCACCTTGATATAAAATAGCCATCATTAAATGTACTCATTTTTTTAAAACACCAAAAGTTTTTACCTAAATTATCTTTTAAAAAATAAATAAATAATCTTTTGATAGGATACCATCTAAAGAAAATACCCCATATATGTATCTGTTATCATAAATAGCTAGAGTGTATGAAAAGGCAAATACCTGAATCAAAAAGAGGTTATTATCATAAACAAATATTAGAAAACCTGTACAGTAGGAAAGTATAAATACATTTAGTACACTAGAAAAAAAAAAACCTTGTTATTGTTGTTTTTTACAGGATATTTAGTCCTTTGAAAATGACCAGTGTAAGCACACCATAATAACATATTTAGAATTTATCCCTTTGATGACAATTGATATAAACAGTATAATAATATATTTAAATAATATTTATTCCTGTAAGTCTTTTATAAGGCTATGAAAACTATTGGGTCAGTCTCTTGTAAGATGAAAACTGTTGAGGTCCCCCTAGTGAACAAAGACTGGAAAATATTTCCATGCGGCCGCTCCTTGGGGAGCATGCCTTGAACTTAATAACCTTTATCTATAAATAAAACAGCTGTAGGATTGGACAAAAACAAAGATATAAGACAATTTCTAAAACTAGAGTGCACTCAAATATATTTAGCCCAATGGAATTATAATCTCTTTATAATTTTAGGTTTATAATTATAAATAAGACTATTTAAACTTTTTGTAAGTCAATTAACAGAGATCTCTTGTAGAATTAAAATCAGAAGCAATGAAACCTCTATTTCTGTAAACCTTTTATAACAAACTTGAAACCAACAAGTAAACATACATATTTCCTTTATAAATCACTTTCGCACACCTTCTTGATGTACTTAGGCCTTTTGGTCTTGTCCTGCTAATAAGACAAACATATAAAATCCTTTTATATCAAAAATATATCTTTTACTTATAGCTTTTTAAATATTTTGTCTCCGACTCACTATAAACATTTTATACTTTTGTCCATCATTATCTCATCCCTAGTGGTCTTTGTTAAGTAAATAAAGTTCTAATTCCTGTTTAATGGTTAGACACAGGTGGTTTCTGTCACTGATTACAGCCCTAAACACATGACAGTTAAGGCACATATATCACAAGTTTGTTCAAGGATTTTCACTTCATTCTTTAGTTAGGATGTTATCTATAGTGGAGCTACAAATCAAAGAAGCTATATAACCTTCACTTTGAACAGCAGAAGCAATGGGCTAATGCAAGTTTTTAAAGGGATACACTACTTAGTTTGCTTCCACAACTACTTTAATAGCTAATCTATTAAGCTTTAAAACTTTTTCTTATCAACAGAGTTATAAAGTGGGGGAGGTATGAGCGGTGAGTGATCGGCTCAGGCTAGGAGTACTTGAGAAGAACAGGTTTGACAGAGGGAGGGTTAAGAGCATAGGTAGAAAAGGCTTGTATGTAGGGGATTTCTGACCATTTGCCATTGCACTGACAGAAGTTGTGTAAATCACACAGTATGTTAAAATTGAAAGTGCCATTTTTGGGGCGTGGAAACCCATTATCTAATTTATACTGAGGCCAAACCTGATTACAATAGAAAACAAATCTTTTTGGCCTAAAGTCTGGTCCCAACAATCCGAGAGGTTTGAGTTGTGCCAGAAGGCAGCCCAGAGGCGTTGAGGGGCGGGGTTTGGATTGTTGGGCCCCCTGATTAGAGCGGGTGAGGAGGAGGCAGCCCCTGGGGAGAAAGACAAAGGGGAGAAGAGTCCTTGTCTCCTTTGACAATCTCCCAGTGAGTCTCCCAGAGGGAGAGAACGAGAGGAGGCGGGCCGATGGAACGTCTCCCAGGGGCACGGTCCTGGGCCCAGAGGCCGTGGGGGTTTCTCTGACCAAGCGCTTGGATTTCTGAGAAGTCCCCGGAGGGAGAGAGAACGAGACAGAGAACCCGACGAGAGGGAGGCTGAACTCCCTACTCACCCAGACATTGGTGACCGGTGTGGATGTGTAGCGTCAGCAATGGCAAAGGTAGAAAGCCCCCGAGGGTCCTGGCAACGGCAGATAGGTCCGTTGGAGATGGCCAAAAGGTCAATCAACCCCGTCCTGCGGGGGATCGTCCCTTAATGGACCATCTACCATCCGAGTCACGGCACCAGAAATGTCAGGTAAAAGGGCCGAAGACCAAGACCAGACCAGGCCACAACAAGCCTTTATTAGGGGAATAGATCTGCCGGGCTGTCTCTGAACAAAGGAGAGACAAAGGCAATATGGCTGGGGCAGGGAGAGTCTTTTATAGAGACTGGGGTGGGGCTTGTAGGGGCTGAGGCAGGGTTGAATGAGGTAGTGACTAGGGAATGGAGGAGCCGGTGATGTCACTAGGTGGTAGGAGATGAGCGAGTATTAGGTTACTGTCTAGGTGGGAACAGGGGCATGCTGGGAAGAAGGGTTTGTTCTTTGGTGGGAGCAACCATCTTGGCATGATGTCACACAGGGGAGGGGGCAAGGCACCATAGGAAGAGGGCAGCTACTATACTTAATAGCTGCTGAGGTGGTGGGAGACCTATCATTTTCAACTTCATGTGAGCCTTTGGGTTAGGAAAAATAAAAGTACTGCCAAAGAATTAACATAAGTATCTCAGTATTTTTGAGCCAACTTAGAACAATACCCTTTATGAGTAGCCAGGTAGGTCCAGGGCCTAAATGCTCCCTCAGCAAAAGTACGCTGTTATTGGAGGGGATTTGGTGATGAAAGGAAAAGGGGTTTGGATTGAGAGGTCACATATTTGGCTCCTTAGTCACAGGATTATGCATTAAAGCCCAAAGACACCAGTCGCGTGTACTCTGAGATGAGATGGGGAGGGACTTTGTATTCAGGTGACGTTGCTGCTCCCTGCCTCCCCAGCCATGGGAACAAGCAAAGCTGTGAGTAACTTCAGTGGCATTGTCTTTATCCCCTCCTTCCCCAAATTCTAAATTATATGAACTGCTCCAAGCCTCGAGCCTTCTTTTTTTAAAAGAAGAGCCAAGTGGTTCCCGGCTCTGTCTCTGCCTCTGCCACCATCCACATCTGGATTTACCCCTGATGGCCTAATTCCCCAGTCCTCTGCAGTGAGGAGCTGTGCTGGCACTGCAGCTGCTCCCCTGCTCCTGACTTTGTTTTGCTGACTGCAGTGCCACTTGATACACGGGGTCAAAGTGTAGGATAAGGCATAACCTTGTAAGGTAGTTGCTTTCAGAATGAGTACAGTTGTGTATCCATCAGAGTTTCATGTTCTGGGCGTTTCTGTTTTGTTTTGCTTGAGATGTGATCTCACTATGCAGTTTAGGCTGGCCTTGAACTCACTGTGTAGGCCAGGCTGGCCTCAAATTGCAGCAGTCCTCTTGATTCAGCTTCTCAAGTTCTGGGATTATAGGTGTGTACCATAATGCTGGGGCTCTTTAAAAATTTTTTTTTATTACATGATTGAGTACGTAATCATGTTCATCATGGAGAGCTGGTACATGTACACAGCACATCTTGTTTTTACTTTCACTTCCCTCCCTCATCCATCCTTCACTCCCTTCCCATTTGTAAAAGATCTATCTCCCTATTTTCCTATTATCCAACCTTTATTTCCTTCTATTCTTTTTCTTTTCTTCCTTTCCTTCCCTTCCCTCTCTCTTGTTCTCCTTCCCATTTGCCTTCTATTCCCTTTTTTTCTTTTTCCCTTGCTTGCTTTGCATCCTTTATTTTGATTTTTAAATTGTTTATACTTTGGGTTTCTCATAAAAGAAATTATGTAATAGTTAAGCTTGAGTATCTGATTTATTTCACATAACACTGTGATCTCAGGGAGCATCCATTTTCCTATAAAGACTCAAATTTATCCTTTATGGCAGAGTAGTACTCCATTGTATATAAATACCACATTTTCTTTATCCATTCAGTGTTTTCAGAACTCTGTGTGCCAGGTGTCTTCTGTTTTCCCCTCTAGTTACTACCCCTCCTGACAGTACTCTGTCCTGAAGACTGACCTATATGTACTAGTATGGCACGAGGAACCTTTAACCCTGGCATCCACTCAGGTTGGCCCAATGAACACTAGGCAGGAGAGTTGGCAGAAAGTGGAGGAGGGAGGGAGGAAGAGAGTGAGGCTGATCTTTATTCTGCCTTGCCTCTAGACCTCCTTTTAGGACAGCTGCTGGGCCCAGTTCCTAGACCTCTCCTTCCCTGCTCAACCTATGAGCAATATAGATTTGGTTTGGGTTTTTGAGACAGGATCTCACTATGGATACCAGGCTGCTCTTGAGCTCATGTAGCTCAGGGTGGCTTTGAATATACTGTGATCTTCCTGCCTCAGCTTCCAGTGTTCTGGGCTTACAGTAACACAAACATGCTTGGCATGGTTCCTGTCCCAACCTTATTCCCCTCTCCCCACCATACCTTCTTCCTAATTCTACCTTTGATTATCTACAGTTACAAAATATGCTCCAGTTATCCTTATTTGAGTGTTGAGACCTGGTATGCTGTCCCTTAGAGAATTTGTTAAAAGGCTCGGTTAGAGAACATTTCTTCTATATAGTGTAGGAAAGTTTGTCCTAGGATTTCTGAACACCTCACCAAGGATGAATCTGGTGTCGACTCTTTCCTCTTAAGATGATCAGCTGTTGTTTTCTTTCCCTCTGTCTTCTTTGAATTCTGAGTTCTTACTGGGAGCCAGCTGCTTTTGTAAATAAGGAAGGGAGGAGGGCTTGAAGGGCGAGGAGAGAAATGGGGAAAAAAGAAGAATAAAGATATATCACGTAAATAATTCTTTTGGGAATATACCCAGAATGGGAATAGCTGGGTCCAATGGACCTCTAAGTTTTAAATAGGTTACACATGTGTAAATACTGAATTGCTTCTCTGGTGGAGAAACTAAAGTGTAAATGTGGATCAAAATGTATACTATGATGAAATAGGGAGAAAACGTTCAAAGGGGAAGGGGAACAAGGGGTGTGGGGGGGCAGGGGAAAGGAAAGAAAAAAATGAGGCAAATAAGGAAAAAAGGAAACAAAGCTTATGTATATAGGGAGGGTGGAGGGGGTGAAGGGAGGGCAGGGGAATGGGGAAAAATAAGAACCAGGATACATCATGTACAGGTACAAATTCCCAGTGATGGATGTGACCATAATGTATACCTAAAATGTACCAATTAATGCAATAAATATATAAAAATGTCTAGAAAAAAGATAAATCATGTAAGGCATAGATTCCACATGATGAGTGTTATCATTATGTACATCTAAAATGTACCAATAAAATTAATTTAACAAAAAGTAAGGCAGCTAGCTAGTGGAAGGGCCTGAGACAGAGTGGGGTGAACAGCCATACTGATAAAAATTAAGAATAGACAGTGAACTAGAATGTATTTCCTCAGGCAGCATGGAATGCAGACCGCTCCCTAATAAAGGGAGGTGCAACACTCCCTACTAAGATCCTGAATTTCTATGAAAGTATAATACAGATTGACCAGTTCCTTCTGAAATCCCAATTTATTGTAAATACCATGTGAAAGAATTGGACTAAAAAGCCTGAGTCTCAATTGATCATTTTAAACCTACAGAGCCACCTGTGATAGGTGACCACTAACCAATTAAGCAATTCCTGTACCCTATTGGCTATAAGTAATTCTAAAGTGAGAGAATTACTTGTGGAACCCCATTGGGACTTCACCTGGAAATCCAGGAGCTAGTCTCCTTCTCCTTATTTCCAATAAAACTTCCCTAACATAGAAAACCAAACCAAACCAAAACCCAAGTGAATGGAGAGGAGGAGGAGGTGCAAATGAGTGTGAGAAATCGCCCAGGATCCATTGACCTTGGACAAGGTACAGCTCGGCCAGGGAGAAGCACAGATGTGACAGACATTGTTTTTGAGGACGGAACCTGGACTTTACCCCTTGTTGAATGAGCCCAAGGTGACTGGAACAGTCCAGAGGCTCCTAGCAGAAGTGTGCAGGGGTCCCAAGTGGACCTCAGAGAGGGCCTAGTGTGCTGAGAGGTGCTGCCTCCTAAAGAAAATAGGAGGAAGGTGGCAGTCTTCCCATGAGAGTGAGGTCTGTGGAGCAGTCCAAACCCTGCTTTCCCCTCCAGGTTACTTCTGCAAAGATCACATGGGTGGATGGACTTGGGCTCCCTGCTTAGTAACAACTCAGCTCATTGACCTTGGGATTTATGATTAACGTATATTCCCAGGAGCCAATGAGGTGGCACCTAGGTCTGCTTCCCAGAGCTGGGGGCAGGGCCTAGACAGTGTCTTCTCAATGCCATTTGGAGCCTGAGAGCTTGGGCCACCGTCTACACTGTCACTCCACAGTAGAGCAGGTAAGTGGACAGTGGTGGAAGGTCAGGCCTCTCCATATGGTCGAGGAGCCCCTGAACATTACTGGGGATCTAAAGGCCAGGCCATTTCAGAGTTTGGCCCTTTTGCCTTCTCAGCAGCCTACGCCTTTACCCTCAGCAGGAGGATTTGTTGATCTTTTGCTGGGGATCACAGGATTTCTGCAATGGATGGAACCTGGGGAGGGAACAAAGGCCTGAAGACATGAGGTCTGGTGCCCCAGGTGCCATCCCAATATGCCAAGAAGCCCAGAGAGACTGTGTTAGGGTAATGAAGGTAGAGGGGAAGATACTATGGATATCAGTGCTTCATATATGTTATTCTATTCAATCCTCAGCAGTATGTTGCTGTGCTTTTCAGATGAAGATACAGAGGCTCAGAGATGTTAAGTGACATGCTCAAGGTCGAACAGCTAGAAAGAGAAGGAACCAATGTTCTAACCAGGTGTTTTTTATTTTGTTTTGCTCTTTGGTACTGGGGATGGAACTCGGGACCGTGTGCTTGCTTGGCAGGTGCCGGAACCACCGATCTAAATCCCTGGCCCTAACCAGGTGTTTTTGATGCTCACTTTTTCATAGTGTTGGTTTCCCTGCCTGTTGGTGCAAAAGTTAGTGGGCAAACAAGACCTTTCAGCAAATTAGGGGAAAAAAATGCCTTTTCCTGAGGCCTGACTCAGCCACTAACAAGGCTTTTGCACAGAATCAGAATAGACTGTACATTAGTTCGAGGTAGGCATTCCTGACAGGTACTCTTCTACCTGCACAATTGTGTCTAGGGACCAGTTTCTTTCCAGGATCATCCACATGCCTCTGGGGTTATATCTTTCTACTGTAGACTCCTGTGCTTCATGCTCCATGTGCAGAAAGAGTGATGACCATGCATGCACACCCCACACCATGTTCATTGAGCTCCCTGCTAACAGCATGTCTGTGGCTTCCCTTGCCCCTGGAGTAGAGTCCGCACCACATATCCTGCATGTGGACACCTGGGTGCCCTCACCTACTTCCTCCAAAAGTAGTTTGGTCAGCCACCTTTCCCGAAAGCTGTGCCTTTCTTCTTTCTGTATTCAGGCTTCTATTCCTCACCCTGAGGAGGTCATCTCACTGTCCACTGAGGCCTACTTCCTCATATCCGTTTCTCCTGGCTCTTACCACAGCTGGAAGGGCCTCCACCTGCATCCACACACTGAACTTTCCTGAGGCGTTCCTTCCCTGGATGACCCACATCACTGCATCTCTGCCATATCCAAGTGTCCCCTTGTCCCCTGCCACACAGTAAAAATGAGGGAAATCCTGCACAGAGAGCTAGGATTCTGCTGTCCTCTGCTTCAGAGATCCTTGAGAGGAGAAAGCCAACACCTTCACTGTCCTGTGAAGGTACTGCACATAGGCAGGGTTGAGCACATTAGTAAAAGGGAAGCATCCCCTCCGTAGAGAATTTCATGGAGAAAAAATTGCCCTGTTTTGCTTTGGCAGTCTTAGTGAGTTTCGTGTTCAGCTAAAATGTGTAAGAAGTGTGATTGTGGTGACTCTAAGCCACCACCAGGGCCCATGGCATCTGCCCACTGTCCCACTACCTGTCAGCTGGGTGTCAGCTCTGCTGGGGCTGCAGAGAGCACGTGTAGTGAGTGCAACAGGGCCATCCACAGGGTTGCTGAGGGGCTGAATGGGGGAGAGGGGTTATGTGGCTGCTGTTTCTGGGTGGCTGAGCCTGTATCACCTTATGTTTCTGGAAGAAGTGCCGCTGGGAAGGACGTTGTTACTGAGCCAGGAGACCTGGAAGCTGGCCCGAGATAAGAGAGCCCAAGGCCGGGGGCAGTGTTTCAAGGCTCCTACCACGTTTCTGTACAGAACCATGGTAGAGTGTGCACAGGGCTTAGGGTGTTTAGCGATAGTTGCTGCGTCCTGAAGGAGGCAGGAAGAAGTCCAGGCTCTCATCAGAGTGAGGACTCTTCAGCCGTTCCGGATCCTGTGTCCTTCTACAAGATCATTTCCCAGGGATCAAAAGGTGAATCACAAAAATGAAAGCTTCCTCTTTTTGCACTTTCCTACTTAACCTGATGCTTATGATTAAAAACTATTCATGAGCCAAGCAATGAATGGCATCCAAATCTTCTGTGCAGAAGTCAGGCAGGCCCTAGACAGTCTCTTCTGGGAGTCAGCTAGGATCTGAAGGCTGAGGCCACCCTGCACATTGTTGCCCCTGTGGTAAGAGGTAATAGGGCATGGGTGCAAATCCAGGCCCCTCAGCGTGGGCCAAAGAACCAAAATGTCTTGGGAAATCTCAAAATTGGGCCATATTGGTCCTTGAACCTTTTAGCTTCTCAGCATCCAATGTATTTATAATTGGGTGAAGAGATTTTGCTAAATTTTCTGCTGGGGAACACAGAATTTTTGGTATAGATAGACCGTCAGAAGGGAGCAAAGGGCTAGGGCTGCAAGTTCTGCCTGCCACACATGTCATCTCAATATACCAAGAGCTTCAAAGAACCAGTAATAGGGTAATGCAGTTGTAGAGGAGAGGACTGTACATACCAGCATTTCATATGAGTTGTTCTATTAAGGCCTCAAACAATTCTACAAGCAGGGTGTTTTTTCTTCTCTGGTGCTGGTGGCCTGCTTCCTTTGGGGCCACAGCAGAAGGACACACACTGAGCAAGGTATCCATTGTGCCTGGGTGACCAGGAGTGGTGGGGTACTCACATGGCTTTCTCTCTCTTCCCCAGGGCTGCAGTGAAGTCATACAGGCAGCTTTGGCTGTCCCTCAAGGACTGTTCCATTCTAGACACAGAAGTGGCAACATGGCTGCTTATCACATCCGCACATACCAGGAGAGCGACCGAAAACCAGTCCTGGACCTGTTCTCCAAGGGCATGACTGAGCATGTCCCTGCCACCTTCCGCCACATGCTGATGCTGCCTGGAACCCTCCTGATTGAGACTGGGGTGCCCCTCACCCTACTCGTGGTCTCTGGCTCCTGGCTCCTATCTATCATGTCCAGCCTCACTCTGCTCCTCTTCTTGTGGTTCCTTGCCAGTTACAACTGGAAGATGTATGTGGCCACATGTTTGCGAAGAGACATGGCTGACATCACCAAATCCTACCTGAGTGCATGTGGCTCTTGCTTCTGGGTGGCCGAGTCTGGGGGACAGGTGGTGGGCACTGTGTGTGCTCTGCCAGTGAAGAATCCGCCACTGGGGAAGAAGCAGTTGGAGCTGTTTCACCTCTCAGTGGCTAAGGAGCACCGAGGAGTGGGGATAGCAAAAAACCTGGTCAGGACTGTCCTCCAGTTTGCCCGGGACCAGGGTTATGGTGAAGTTGTGCTTGAGACAAGTATGATGCAGCGCAGTGCTCTGGCCCTCTACCAGGGCATGGGCTTCCGAAAGACAGACCATTATTTTTTAAATATAATCTGGAGGCTAACAAGTATTCCTATATTTCATTTATTGTACCAATTCCCTTCTGCTCAGGATGGGGGCCTGTGATCTATTTCTTTTGTATTAACAAAAACCTGATTGAGTCTGCTATAGTCACATACTATGATATTTCTGTCTTACAAAGCATAAAATCTAATTGTCCCCACCTGAGTCTGGCATGTTTGATGGTAGTTTGCATGCAGTTGCAGCTCTTCTCCATTCTGTCTTTGTGGATTGCCTTGCCTCATGTTTCTAGTGTCATGATAATGTTGCTTTTAAAGCAACCACATCACAATACTAGACACACTTTGTGGGCCAGCAGTTTCTGCTAGGTTTGTCTTGTACCTTGCTGGTCTTAGGACATCTGCAAATGTCTTGGGTTGGCTGAAGTGCTGGGGATGTGGGCATCATCCTGTACCACCTGTCTAACTGAGACAAGGTTCAAGGTCCTGAAGAAGAGTCAAAGCAACCCTAGAAAAGAAGCCAGGCTTTTCCAAACCCTGTCTCTAACTCTAGCTACAGCTACAGGGCAAGGGCTTGAGATTCAGCCCTGTGAAAAGACTTGGGCAGCAAAGTGCTGCATCTTCTCTAGTCCCCCAGTGGGCATGCAGAAGGAAGAAGGCAGATAGGGTTGCAGTAGAGGATGTTTTCACCAAGAGACCTCGGTGCATTTGACCCTCAACTGACTGGACCCAGCTGGATAATCAAAGTAGGGTGTGTTCCTGTGTGTACAGGAAGAGGGGATGTTGAGGAAGTGACTGCCCCAGATCTGACACTATTGGGACCCAGATTGGAACCAACCCTGTCCCCAAAGGTTCCACTACACTAGAATCATAGCTGCCTTGTCCTGACCATGTCCTCCTGGAAGCCCCAGAAGAAGGGTGAGTGGGGATGTGGGTCTGCGCTGATTTTTACAGGACTGTCTATGTTCCCAGCTACTTCATCTCTAACACTATCATGCCTGTGGGAGTCTGGAGTTTCTTTCTGAGACCCCCAATCCCACAGGCTGATCTTCTGCAGAAAGCATGAGTCCAACCACACCTCAGCCAAGTTCTTTTAACATGAAAGCAGTGCTGTAGATTCTCTCCTAACCTGATGTAACTTCCTCTCTACTCAAGAGTCAGTGGGAGGACACCATAAACAATCACCCCAGCTGACCCTACCACAGCCCATTGCACCTACATGGAGACTCTTAGCCACACTCATGGCAAGATTCCAAATGCAATTTATTTGTTGCTTAGGACCAAGGACTTCAACCCCCGTCCCCCAATCCTGGTCAGCTTGACCTTGGCCTTGATGTCACCCACAATCAAGTCTGCCAACCCATCTCCTCCTTCAGGTTGCCTCCCTGTGCTTCTCTGAACTCAGTCGTTCGGGCATCTATCCCACTCCCCCACCATGCCCCTTCACAGTCGGGGTCTGTTGTCTCCTGAGCTGTCCTGTTATCTTCTCCTTTAGTGGTGATGCCCTTATGACAGGCTATTGAGATGGAAGAAGAAAGCCATAGAGCATCCTCTATTTTTTGGTGCTTCCAGTTCTCCATGCTCAGCAAGGCCATTACCTCAGGAACAGCTCTGAGTGGGCACATTGCCATGGTGGGAAATGAAAGAGGCCAGGATGGTTCCTTTGCTTTTGAAGGAGCTTTCAGAGAAATGGTTAGCAGAGAAATGGTTTTCCTAACCTCTCACACATGTGGTCAGGCCCTGCTGGGATTAGGAGCCAGAGAGGCAGAGAAGCCAAAGAAGAGCCAGCTTGGAAATTCTTTTACAGTGATGTTAATGGGGGCATCCTGCCCAGGGAGAAAGGGCCCCCCCAGTGGTGGAGGCTCCCACCAGCTACTGTTCCTCTGCTTTTAGAACCCACATGCAGTCCTGCAGCCTGGCTCACTCCTTCTGTAGCCCCTACCTCTCCCCACCTCTGCCAGGTGCTCATTACCCTCTATTCTGCTGGATGTCTTCAAGACCTTTGTTTTTTTGATCTTGAATAGTCTCCTCCTTCCATCCATAACATTGTGAACCCAGAAATTATATTTATCAGGAGAAGAGCAGGGAGGAACGAGTTAGAAAGATAACCATGAGCAGGGAGCAAGCCCTGCCTCCTGCTTGTATTTTCAGTGTTGCTGAAATTTAGTCCTTTGCAACTCATATCATCTGCACACCAGTTTTCCTGTTGCCCACATGCCTGTTACAGTCAAGAGTGAACACTGAACTTTATACCTAAAGAGTAATATTAGCAAAGATTAATCCTGGACTGTGTACTCCCACAAGCATCTTGGCAGCCAGCTCCAAGAAGGAAGAGATTGGCAGTAGTGTCATGGGCCAGTTGCATAACAGGGGAGAAAGGGGTCTGCTACTCTCACTGGCTCCTCCCTGCTGAACCTCGTGGAGCAAATGCACAACTGACCATTGGGGCTGTTGCATTTCTTCCTGAAAGACTCGGGGGAGGGGCTCAAATCTGTGCCAGCCCACACCCTGTATCTGGCCTTGGGGGAAGGGCCTGACTGGTAAAGAGGAGGGCAAGGGCTAGAGGAATATCAAGGGAACATCACAAAGTAGAACTCCATATGACAAGGAAGAATTTGTGCCTTGAGACACAAGTCCATAGAAAAAACAAGTTATCCAGATCGCTTGGGCATCACCAGGGTTTGGGGAGATGTGGAAATAGGGAATGATAGCTGTGTGGGGATCAGCTTTCTCTTGGGCTTATGAAAGTGTTTTAGGACAACATAGAGAGTGCTGGTCAACCTTGTGAATGTACCGAATGCTGCAGGCCATGTGAGATTTCTGCAAATAGAGTCCCTAGGGAAGCACCAAAGGCTGAAGACTTGAGGTCTCCTGCCACAAGTGCTATGCCAATGAACCAATAATCTCAGAGAGCCTGTGATGGGGTAATGAGAAAAGATAAAGATGTCCAAAGGGTTGGTTTCTTCCGAGGCTTCTCTTCCTTTCCTGTAAATGGCCAGCATCTCCCTGTATCTCTTCCAGTTTTCTTTTGTTGCTTTTCTTCTTTGCCTGTGTCCTACTCTCTTCCTTTTTGGGGAGCAGTGCATGGGATGGAACCCAGGATCTCAAATATGCTAGGCCAGGGTTCTATGACTGAGCTACATCTTTCACCTTTTCCTCTGAAAAGGCTGGCAGGCATATTGGATTAGGGCTCATGCTACTGATGTCTTTTTTAACTTGCTTATCTCTCTAAAGGCTCTATCTGCAAGTGCAGTCACTTTTTCAGGTAGTGGGACTAGAATGTCAATTTGTGTAGTTTGAGGAGACCCAATTCAGCCTAGCAGGCTGAATAGCTGTTTTGGAGATATGGGGGATGAATCACAAGCACACACAGACAACCACACACTGACACACAAACACACACACAGTTCTTTATTTTTAAATGTGGTGGGATCCTGCTACCTACCCCAAGCTGGTCTTTGAACTGTGGAGCTCAGGCAGGCAATCCCCAGCCTTAGTCTCTCAAGTATCTGGGAGTATATGCATGTGCCACTGTGCCAGCTCTATATTTTTAATTTCTAAGAGATGATTCTCATTATCTGAATGCCATTTTTTTTTATCAGAAAAGAAAACTATTCTTCATCTGGTAATACAACTCAGTCACAGAGTACAAGCTTAGCAAAAATGAGTCCCTGGGTTTGATCCTCAGTAATGCAAAACAAGAGAGCCATTCTGGTGGGTTTTTTTTTTTGCAATGTGTACTATCATATATTGCTAATGTTATCAGTATTAAAATGTTTATTCTGTTCCTTTCATCAAGTTTATTTTTTCCCAGTTGTTCATGTGTCTGCTGCTCACACCGGAGGTGTTTCTGATACACTTAGTGACCCTCTTTATTTACCCATCTGTAGATAAGATTGAGCCACTAAAATCTGATAGAAATTCTATTTTGTCATGTCAGACTCAGTGAGGTGATGATGTTAAGGAAAGTATAAAATAATATAAAATGACTGCTTGCTTCATTCTGCTTCTGTAACTTGCTGCGCTTCTCAAATAGTAATATCAGAAATTTCACCATCTCCATAAACTTGCAGACATGTAGTACTAGCTCAAGATAAAGAAATGTCTACATTTAGCACTAGCTCAAGATTAGAAAATACCTACAACCTTGCTTAATTGCAACCCCCACTTAAATTAGGCCAGATGTCTGAACTAAGATAACAATTGCCATGCTTTGCGAGCAGAAGTACAGGTAGACTTTAACTTTCTGTACATCACATGACTAGACCCGGTCTAGAGTATAAATGTAAGCCTCCAATGTAACCTGGCTTCAGCCCTTAAAGACATGTTCCTATGGGGCTGGCCTGCTAGCAGATACATTTTGTTGTTTTACCCCTGCTCCTCTGTCTCCTGTGAGTTTTTCTGTTTACTCCCAGCAAAATCCACAACAGAGTCAGTTTGTTTGTTGTTTGCTTTGCCCATGCAGCACACATTCAGCCTTTTTTTTTCAGCCTTTCTTTTTATCTGACATTTATCATCTTTGAAAAGTTTACTGCCATCTCTTATCTACTATTTGTCATCAATCTCATTCTCTTGGGAGATCTTGTATTTTTGTGGTGGTTATTATAATAAGATCCTTTTTCTATTAATGAAATTATTGCAGATAGCTAAGTTAGTTAGAAATTGTTAGAAGGCAGTTAGACAAAGCTGGGCCCTCAGTATAGAAAACAATTGAGACACATTCACTGGTTAGCATTATAAAACGAGAAGAGGTACTGCACCCACTTATTGCCCCTGGGAATAAATAGCAGTGATTGAGCTTCTAAATAGGCATTGATCTCCCTATCCCATTTGTTTTCCAGAAATTCATTGTTAGCTTCTGCTTGACTTGTTTTCCCTTTTTATTTTTTAAAATCTATATTACGTGGGTGACTGTACTTGTAATCTTATTGGTTGATCATGGTTTTGTCCCACTGCATGCCTAGCTTGTGATTTTCCCTTGGGTCTTATAGTTTTGTCCCACTTTGTACTCATCTCACCTAGTGGCTTTGCCCTTTAAAATACCTTTGAAAAGCAGGGTGGGTGGGTAACCCACTTTCAGGTCCCCCTTCTGCTCTCTTAGACAGAAGCTATCTTTCTCTCAATAAATTTTTCTTACTCTTAACCTCCTTTATTCCTAGAATTCATTCTTCAATTTTAGAGAATATGAATCTGCATTTTGACTATCTAGCATATTGAGAGTGATTTTTCTCTTGTTTAGATTAATGTTGCTTATTTGGATTACTTGCTGCCCTATGTAATTTTTGGATTACTTGCTGCCCTATATCAAAATTGTTAAGGACTACGAACTTGGAAAAAGAAAATCAAAAGGAATTAACAGCAATTAATTGTTCTTCAGAGTTCAGAAGTGGTCACTTCACAGAAAGACTTCAGTGTCATAAAGAATCCACTTGTCAAAGATAGGCTTTTGAGGGCCAAGGATTTAGCTCAGTGGCACAGGGCCTGACTGGCAAGTGCGATGTCTTGAGTTCAATCCCTGGTACCAAAAAAAAAGGCTTTTGAAAGGAAAGTTTTTTCCAGTGAGCAGGGAATAACATCAAGAGATTCTAGCAGCTAGCTGGGAAAAACCAAGTTTATCACATCCGTGTGTAGATGGGCTGACACTGGGAGAGAGATAGTGGCAGCTAGCTGGGAGAGATTTCATTCATGAATGGATGGGCTAACACCAGGAGAGATATGTCAGCAATTACCTGGGAAAGGAATTAGGCTGTTATAGGTTTTGAAGGGGCTAAGGAATCTGGGGTGAAACATTTATGACTCGGATGCCCAAGGACGGTTTGCTCAGGCGTGTAGACAATTACTGGACTTTTCGGCATCAGGAGGGTTGTATAATTCCTTTTGAGTCCATTTGCCCTATTTACCAAGAAGCTGCTGTTGTTTGCTAAAAGCAGCCTGTTTGCTTTGTCCCTTTTGTTTGTGAAGGACTCACTTGTCAGGCCTGACATTCAGGGCTTATTGAAATTTTGCTTCTCAAAAGTCATTGTGTCCTGGAAGTTTTCTAGGAGCAATTAAACGGACTTTAATAGCTGGCTTGCTGGTGGAAGAAGCACAGAAGTAGAAAAACATCTTAGCATGGGTCATTGTTACAGCCAGAATCAACAAGGTCAGATACTTTGAAGTTCATGTTCTTCTGGTGCTCCTGCCTCCCGCTCACCACTTGTCCCATTGGAGGCTAGGTTTGCACTGGCTCTTCTATTGGCCATTAGGGTCTGAGCTTCTCAGGTGGCTGGCTGATCAAGTTCTCAATGGCTTTGTCAGGTTTATGCCTACCAATAGAGGGTAAATCCACAAAGCTATAGTCTAGAGGGCTCCCAACTTGTGAACATTTTCAGAGTTCTCTTCCTCAAAACTTTTTATCTAGGGCCAGGGATTTAGCTCAGTGGTTCTGCCACCTGCCTCACAAGCGCAAGGTCCCAAGTTCGATCCCTGATACCAAAAACAAACAACCCCCCCCCAAAAAAATAAAAGCAACTTTCTAACTGATGGGTCTTCTTAGTACTTTCCTGCTCTGAGGACAAGACTGGGATTTTGTTTCAAAATTTCTGTGCCTAGTATTTGTTGGGACTTGGGCAGGGATTAGTGATATAGGCACAAGAGCCAGTGAAATGACAATTCAACTGCCAAATAAATTGCTTTTGTTGTTGGCTCTCATTCAGATAAGCTTGATGTTGTGTGTATGCACACTGTGTCCCAGGAATCGCGTTAATTGAATTACTTGAGTCATAATTTGAATCTATAATACCAGTCATGAATATTGCTGCTACTCAGACAACCCAACTAGGATACTAACTAAACCCCCTTTCCCAGAAAATCCTAACAATGGTCCCACATGTATGTCCTGAATACAAGTCCATGCCTGTTACTCTCCTTTTGCGAATGGCTTATGGCTTTCAGATTCCATTGGCAACTCATTGTCAAGATTTCTGTATCTGACTGCAAGTTGCCTTTTCACTGCACGTTACTGTGTTCACTTCCATGTGTGCAAGCCAGCAACTCTATGAGTGCTCTGCTCCACACATACTTATGCCTCCATGTCCTTTGTGTTTTAGGTTTTCCCCTTGACTGCAAGGTCTCTGCTATGGTCCTGTGACCAATTATTCTCACTCTATGAGGCACATCTCCTCCATAAAGTGTTTTCCTCAAACCCTGCCCTCAAGAGACTGATCCCTTTTCTTAAAGGCATCTTGTGTCATTATTGATTTCACTTGTACCTCATGCTACATGAAGAGACCACCTAAAGTACCACATTTCAGCTTCCTTTGACCTTCTTCTCCTCTGTGACACCACCATCTGCCTCTGAGTCAACAATGCCCTTTTTATCCTTTGCCAGAAAATCTGATTGAGACACTAAAGTCGATCTGTACACAAGTTCTGATCTCTGCATGGTCCTTCTGACACCCCCACCAGGCCCTCTCTGCCCTCAAACTGACACAAGTACAGAGTTAGAGGAAATGCTACGCAACAGGCAACGGGATCTGGCTTGCTTAGCTTCCAGAGAAGGGTGGGGTGATGATCCACATGTATGGAGGAGTCAGCTCCCTCTGTGGGTTTTTGGTTAATGAGACAGAGAGGACAGGAAGGAGACTGGCAGGCAAATTCCCCTTCCTGTGTCCCTGCTGTACTCTACTCTCAGCCACAGTTTTGCCATTGAGCCTGCTAGGGGAGGTCCAGCCTCCTGAGTACACAAAGCCAGACATCCTGCATGTCTTCCGGGCTCATTCCAAAGCCTGCCAGGGTGGTAAATGATTACAGTGTATTGCTAGGGATCATTTTATTTGCTTTCCTTACTCCTTTGTTCACCCTTTCCACTATGTTCTTCCATCTCTCAAATAAAATACCAGTGATTAAACCCTTCCTCCTGGCTCTGATTTCCAGAGGACCCCTGAGATGTGTTTAAAAATTGGGTAGTCATAATATCTTTATTGTTCAACTGCACATAAAAGAAGGAAGTACCTAATCATTTCCACCAATTTGACATTGAATCCCACAAAGCTTTGCATCTTGTAAGACCATAGAATTGGCAGTTATATTCAAGGTAACAACTTTTCAAAAGCTAAAATTTTCATTTTTTATCATAGTCACACACGTAGGAATCATTTTTGGAAACTGTATATTAACACTTCCAAGGTTAAGTTCATTTTAACACACAGTAACAGTTAGAAATACTTATGCAAGTCTACAAACACAGAAGATAAGGTTAATATTCTTATGAAAGTTCTCATTTAATGTCTCATCAAATTAGAGCTTCTGAATGACGTTGTATATGGTACTTGATCTATGTCCCACAGCTTAGGTAAAGGCTTCAATCTATATTGCTGAGATGATTTTTTAAAAACAGTGAAATGCACCCCTTTTTGTGTACAGTTCTGAGTTTTGAGAAATACATGCAGCTTGTATCCACCACTACAATCAAAATACAAAACTTCTCTACTCCCCCCAGTTTCCTAAAACCACTCTACAGGTGATCACTCACCAACCCCAGGCCCTGACAACTGCTGATGTGTTTTCTGGCCCTGTAGTTTTGTCTTTTCTACAGTGTCATCTAGGTGGAAACAAAGAGTATGTGGCTTTCCAAATGGGGCTTCTTTTAGTTAGCGTACTGTTTTTGAGATTCATGCCTGACAGTGAATAATTTTTCAGTTCACTAGCTTTCTTTGCTGTGTAGGATTCCATTGTGCCTATAAAACAGGATTTGCATGTCTAGCCAGAAGGTGAAGTATACTTAAGTTGCTCACAAGTTTTGAATTTTGAACATAGTTTGCAGTTTTTGAATGTTACAAACAAGTTGTGGTGACAGGAGACGACTTTTTTTGGTTGTTTATGTGGTTTTTTTTTTCTTTTTTGGTACTGGGGATTGAGCTCAGGACCTTGAGCTTGTAAGGCAGGCATTGGCACCACTGAGCTCAATCCCCAGCCTCTTGAGAGACCTTTTTCAATGTACATTAATGATCTTTATTGTGGCATAATTTATAGCCTATAAAATGTAGTCTTCTAAAGTGCATTGTGGTGAAATTATACAAATTCGTATGCTCATATAATACCACAAGATTCAGAATACTGGCTTCATGATAATGGTCCCTTAGAACAGTGTTTGCCATCTACTCTCTTGAGCAAACACTGATTCTATACTCTAGAATAAATTTGTAAGTCCTAGTTTTGTGGAAATGGAGTTTTATAGTGAGATAAGGTTCATTTCTCACCGTTTTCCTGAGCATGTTGTTTAGATTTACATATATTGGAATTATCTATAGTTCAATCCTTTTTTATTAGTTAGTAATATTTAATTGTACACATTTTCCACTATTTATTTATTCATATGTTGTCTATCATTGATTATTTTTGGTTTATTGTTATTATAAGTAAAGTTGATATGAAAATTCCTGTATTAGTGGCAGAATAGTTATCTGGGTGACCTTGGACTAGACCAGTTTTCTCTCCCTTCTCATTTCTGGTTCCTGAGAATAACTGGAGTGTGCTGGAAATACAACATTCTCTCATTAGGAGGGATAAGAGCCAATAGCCCAACTAGGCCCTGTTCTAGTCCCACCTAGTCACAGATATCCTTTAATACTGTAGCTCATTGTGTCATATAGCTGCCCCTCCTTTCAAGCAGGCTGTGCTTCTTTTTGGAGTCCCTCATTCATGGTGAAAGTGGTGCATCTGCAGAAGAGTTTTCATCCACCCTGGGAAAGTTTCCTGAGCCTTGGGAGACCAGCTCTCAATGAATCCCAGGTGTCTGTGTACCTCTGCCCATCTCTACTTATGTATGTGAATGGTCTGTCCTAATGGATTCAGACAAGTTGCTTATCAATGCAAAGTGAACCAGCATGATATGTTTTCATTTCTCAGTGAGGAGTGGAACTGGTGGGTATGATAAGTACCTGGTTTATGTTTTCAAATAAACTGGAACTTGGTCAAAGTGATTATCATTTTATATTCAGAACAGGAAGCAATACAAACACTTCTTGTTTAATGACCATTCCACATTCTTGGGACTAGGTCAGGAAATGAATTGGTTGCTGTCTGCTGCCTGCCATGCATGGGCCTTTTGTCCTCTGCCAGGGCTCTTGTGCCATGCTGCCCTGCCTTGGAGCCAGCTGACTATGGACTGAAAGCCCACAAACTGTGAACTAATACAAAGAACACAAAAAAATTAAATCTCCTGAAATGAAAAACTCAGTCAAGAAATGGGCAAGAGATCAAATTCAACACGGCTTAATAGAGAAGGAGCCAAGTTGGAGTGACTCAGAGAAAATCAACTAAAAACACAGGAAGAAAGGGAGGACCATATATCCCAATGCCAAAATCAATCTGAAATAAGGGATTTGTAGAACAAACAAAACATAGGCATAGGACTTTATAAAATGCTTATCTAGGCCACAGTCCTGGCCATGGGTGACCACCCTCTGAAGGAACAGGAACTGCCATTCCCAAGAAGTTCCCCCAAAAATGGAGAGATTGCAAATGTATGGCAAACTCAATCCACATAGGATAGATCTGAGATGTAAGGCTCCTCACCTCTTTTGGTTTCCTTCAAACAGAGGACACTGCAGCCTGGCAACAAATTTCTCTGGCACACAAAGGACAATTAACCAGGAAGCTGCTCCTCTCCCACCATGGTCCAGTGTTTTTTTTCTTTTTTTTCCTCTGTTGTGTGCCATAGGGGTTAACTGGAACCTCTAGAGACAACAAAGTTAGGAACCAATAGTGGTGTGGGGATTGCAAGTGGAACAACATGATACTTCCTGCCCTACTATTGCCATGAGAGTGACTTGGCTGTGGACCTGGCTGTGACCAGTGGTGCAAGCACCTTTGAGCCAGGAATTCAGCACTCCCTCTGATTTGTGACCAGCAGCACAAGCAGCCTTGGGCTGTGGTGGTGGCACAAGGAGGGAAGTGTGAGAGAGGAGCCAGGGGTTTGGAACACAGGAGACTATGCAAGGTCTGAGAGGGGCCAACTGTATAAATGGGAGCACCCTCGAGCTGTCTCTGTCCGAGGGCACCACAGAGACTAGGAGAGCAATGCAGAGACAACCCTGTAAGAGATGTGGGCAAGCCACCCAGAAATCTGTTGGCTAAAACTGGCCCCAGCCCCCACATCTGGAGGCCAAGATCAGCCTTGTACACAACACTAATCCTGTTGTAGACTTGACAGGGTTACCCAGAACAGAATTGAGTTCTGACAACCCTGCCACAGAACTGTGGGCACCAGAGGAATCGTTTTCTTCTTTCTCTCCTTCTTTATTAGTTTGTTTCATTTTCCTTTTTCTGTCAGGTTTTGTGGCAGACAACCCCATAGATTATGCCCAAAGCAGGCTGTAAGCAGTGCAAGTTGTAGAGTTAACCTCACAATTGGCTTATTTTAAGAAGTGAGTCTGACCAAAGTGTATAGCATAACACACAGCTGAGATCAGAGTGACACTTACTCAAATTCTATTCCCAGCCTAACACAAGAATGCTTTGTCTCTTCTCTTAGAGGCCTTACCTGCATCAGCAGCATATCCCTGGTGACCACATGTATCCCCCTCACCTCAATTTAACAATGATTGTGTCACCAATGTCAGCAGCTTTGGCTGGCCAGTGTCTTTTGCTGTTTGCTCAGCATTGACTATCCTGCCTCCCCACTTCTCTCTTTAATTCTGTCTTTGAGTTTTTCGTCTCACGTTGCACTGCAGCACCGAGTAGGTGATGGGAACCCGGGTACAGGGATCTTCACTAGGCTTTTTTGCAGGGGGCAGGGGGGCTTATTTACATTTCAACCTTTACTGTTTGTTTTGCCTATTCTGTTTCTCTCTTTCCTTAAACTCTTTCTTGAGTTTTTAATATTTTCATGTGAATGAATATTGTCGATAAGTCTTTCTGGCTCACTTTGATATTCTTTTGCATTCCCCTTCAATTTTTCTATCCTTTCACCTACTCTAGTTTCCAAAAGCTTGGGTTATACTCCTTTGGTCTTCAGCCTTATTTCTGCTATGATTCTCTTCAGTTATAGTTTTGTTTTGTCCCCTACCCCTCTTAACCCCCACCCCCATCCCCATGGCAAAAATCATTCTACCAAGGGGAAACTCACTGCATACAAGTTCTTGGTTTATGTTGGATATTTTTATATAACTATAGATCTTACTCCCATAGTTAAAGGTAACAAAGTAGCACTTACCACAGATTGTCAGTTTCTAAGCTGTGCTTGATGATATTGTTATTGCTAATTGTAGTATTGTAGCCAGGATGCCATACCGTTGTAATCAGTTGTTCACCTTTGTATGACAACACTGTGATTGTCTGGGGCCATAATCATCATGATAGTCCAGCACCAAAAGGCTGGGAGCTGGGCCACATAGATAGCAACTTCTCATCCCTAATAAATTGGGAAGGTAGTATCTTGGGACAGACACAGAGACCAAGAGCCAGCTGCCCCCAGAAGACATCTCTGAGGAATAGCCTCTTCCTAGGGAGGCCTTGATACTAGTGATAAAGCTACCTAACACAAGAAACTTACAAGCATCAACACAGAAAACAAAATAAAATAAAAAATGACAAGATGCAGAAGCAAAATGCAACCCTAGATCTCTAGTCCATCCAGGAGCAATCTGGGGAGCAATGCAATAGAGGAAATCAGAATTCTCCCATGGAATTTTATGAAATGAAAGCAGTAGAAGTAAATAAACAAATGAATGGGGCTGTAGAGAAAATCATAAAAGAAATAATCTCCCAGGTAAAAAAAAATGATGACAATCATAGTGAAGGACCTGCTCAGCAAATCTAGAGTGGACATAGATAAAAAATAGAGAAGTTTAGGAAATGATGGAAACCACTAATGTCCAATATAGGGAAGAAATAGAATACATGAAAACAGATTCAAACAGATATCCAGGAAATTAAAAATTCCATTGAAATTTTGCAAAGCCAAATGAATGAGAGTGAAGACATAGTATCAGACCTAGAAGACAAGATTGCAGGTAGTGATTATGAAAAGAAAAATCTCTTAAAAATAGCAAGGGAATGTGAAAAAAAATCCAAGAACTGCAAGATGATGCAAAGAACAACACAAGATTGATCAGAGTCAGGGCAGAAGCAGGATCAGCATAAAGAACAGAAAAACCCTATTCATAGATGTAATGGCAGAAAACTTACCACGCAGGGAAAAAGAATTTCACATGCAGAAAAGTGAGGCATACAGAACAGCAATCAGCCATGATTACACCAAGGCATATAATAATCAATAATAGAGAAATTCAGTACAAGAACAGAATATTAAAAGCTGTTAGGAAAGGAAACAAATTGTGTGTAAAGGAAAGCCCATCAGAATCACAGCAGACTTTCCAACTCAAACCCTTAATTCAAGGAGAACTTGAGTGAAGTATTTCAAGCTGAAAGAGAAAATAACCTCCAAGTCAAATTGATGTACCCTTCAAAATTATCTCAGAATTGATGGAGAAATAAGATACTTCCATGACAAAGAGCACCTGAAGAAATTCATGACCACCAAACCAGCTCTACAAAATGTTCTGAAAAATATTTTAGAAAGAGATAATGAAGGCCACAATTCTAAGAAAACTGATAGAAAGGAGCCACTAGGCAAAGCAAGCAATTAAACAGAGGGGAAAGACAGGGAGCCAACAACAGGAAAATAATGTAACATAGATAAGCCGATGCATGTTAGTTATAACCATCAATGTAAATAGTTTCAATTCACCAATCAAAAAACACAGACTGGCAGAATGGATCAAGAAGCAAGATCCAATAATTTTGTGCATAGAAGAAACATATTTAATTCAAAAAAATTTATAGACTGAAAGTCAAAGGATGGAAAGCAATACTTCATGTGACAGGAACCCAGAAAAAATGAGGGGTAGCTATTCTATTTGCAGACAAAGGGAACTTAAATTCAAGACTGATCAGAAGAGACAAAGCAGTTCATTACTTACTTGTTAAGGGAAACCTCCAACAACAAGAAGAAGAGATAATAATAAAAAATATATATGCATCAAATACTGGTGCACCCAACTATATAAAACAAATATTAACAGACATGAAAAAATCAAAGAAGCACTAACACAATACTAAGGGGGACCTCAATACTCCACTGTGACAAATAGACAGATCAACTAGACAAAAAGTCAACAAAGAAATATCAGAGCTGAACCAAATCTATGAACAAATGGACTGAGTAAATGTCTACAGAGTGTTCTACCCCATAACATCAGAATACATATTCTTCTCAGCTGCACATGGGACATTCTCCAAAATGGACCACATACTAGCTGATAGAATATACTTAAGTACATGCAAAGGAATTGAAATTATCTCATGCATATTATCAGACCATAATGGAAATCAATGGCAAAAGAAACCACAAAAACTTCATAAACACATGGAAATGAAATAACAGCATCCTGAACAAACCAAGGAGTCACAGATGAAATTAAAGAAGCAATTACACAGTTTCTACAATTAAATTATAATGCCAATATAACATACCAGAACTTATGGGACACAATGAAAGCAGTCCTACAAGGGAAATTTCCAGAGGCAAACTCTCACATCAGGAAAACAGTGGTCAAGTAAACAACCTAATTCTGAGCCTCAAACTTCTAGAAAAAGAAGAACAAGTGAAGCCCACAGCTCATATGAGGAAGGAAAGTATGACGATCAGAGCATGAATTAAAGCACTCAAGACTCAGAGAACAATACAAAAAAATCAATGAATCAAAGACTTGGTTCTTTGAAAAATTGAAATAAAATTGATAAACCCTCAGCCAATCTTAATAAAAGAAGGAAAGAAAAGACTCAAATCCATGTAATTAGAAATGAAAAGGGTGAAATCACAATGGGTCCTGCAGAAATCCAGAAGATCATAAACACCTATTTCAAGAACCTTTATTCTAATAAGATGGAAAGCACAAAAATGATGGAAAGATTCCTAGATACAGATGAATTACCAAATACGAAGCAGGAATATAAAAATTTTAAATAAACCAATAACAGTCAATGAAATTGAAGTGGTAATTAAAAACCTCCCAACAAAGAAAAGTCCAGGTCCTGATGGATTCACTGCTGAATTCTACAAGAAATTTAGAGAAGATGTAACGACAATACTCCTCAAACTCCTTAATGAACATGAAAGGGAAGCAACACTTCAAAAGTCATTCCTAGAAGCAAGTATTACCCTGATACCAAAACCAGAGAAGGATCCAGCCAAAAAAGAGAACTACAGGCCAATTTTCTAATGAACATAGACCTCAATAAGATACTGGAAAACACTTAAGGGTTGACATGCTACAGCTCACAGTGTAGAGGAGAGGTTTCCTGGGTCAGTGTGCAATAGCTCCCAGTAAAGAGTAGGAGGCTTCCAGGCCAACCTGATAGGGAAAAGTTTTAGATAACTTAGTAGATTGAATTTTAAGGTAGTTGTAGAAGCAAAATAAGTAATGTGTTCACCCAAGATTTGCTTTTCCTGTAACTCTTGTTGTTTAAGGTGACTTTAAGGTGATGGTTATCTGACTCTTTAACCAATAACTTCATTAACCTAACAAAGTTACTATGCCTGGGTGAATTTACAATGTATATGTGCTTACCTTTTGTCTGTGACTTGTAAATAGGAACTGAAATTGTATGTAAACATCAAAGACCACTAGGGATGAGATAATGGCTAAAAAGGATATAAAAAGGAAATGCTGAACAAAGGGGCACATGGATACTAACCAGACCAGTTTCTGGTGGTCCTGCCTGCTTGCAAGTAGAACTTTTACTATTTTACCCGAATTCTGTGTCTCTGTGTATTTCTTTCTGAGATTTCCAGAACATTTGGTTCCCTGACCAGGAATCAGAAATGAAATAACCCTTTTGGGCATTGGCCCAAACCCCACCAGAGGGAGTGGCTCTCTGTCTCCTCAAGAAGAAAGGCGCACCCCTGGGACTAATTTTCTAGGTTCCCCAACAGGGCAGGGAGACCCGCTTGCTGGTTGTGGATCACCTGAACCTGAGACAGAGGATGACAGAAGGAGGGCTGCTGCTGTTGGTCTCATCTGTCTCTTTCCTTTGCTGGGTGTGAAATCCTGAGAAACCCCCTAGTCATTAACTTTTGGTTTCGCTTTGATTTCACTTTGTGAATTTGTATTTTATAACTTTGGGCAAATACAGCACAGGGGCCTGATTACCCCTTGTGCTTTGCCATTTGGGAAGATAGCTCCTCCCATGTTTTGGTTCACTTTGTGAACTTTGGGCAAAAATAGTGCAGAGGCCTGATTACCCCTTGTGCTTTGGCATCTGGGGAGGTAACTTCTATTTGTTTTGGTTATGATTAGGGGGTCACTGGGAGGGAATGTAATAACTTGTAAATAATTGTGTGAGTGAAAGAGTTCTGGATAGGAGAGTGTGTGGAACGAGCTGTGGAACAAGACAGAGGGAGGAGGCGCTTGTGCTTAAAGAGTCCTCCCTGAGTCACCAAACTTGTGTGTGGTCTGTCTTTTGGTTTTGTGGTCGTGTTTAACAAAGACATAATGGTGAGCTTATGCAATGGCCCACTTTAGCCTGAACAGACCTTAAAGTGGCCAAGAGGCCTGCAGTCAGGCAGGTGAGCAAGTGATCCCCCACCTTTGTTTGTCTTGCATCTCCGTACGAGGGTACCCATACACAAACCAACACTCTGATTCGCTGATCGTGGGGACAGAAACATCTCATCCTACTGTTTTAGAATGCATACTTAAGAATTTTAAGAAAGATTTCACTGGAAATTAGGGTATTAAGATAAAACCCTAAAACATAGAGCCTTTTGTGAGTTAGAATGGCCCAAGCTTTGCCTAGCTTGGCCAACTGAGAGGTGCCTAGATGAGGGTCTCATCTGGTCTGTCTGGCTAATAGTCACCACCCCTGGACAGGAACTTCCAGATCAATTTCTCTATATTGATTTATGGCTCAAATTGTGCCACAGAATGCCTCCTTGGCTTCATATGTGCACCCCAGAAGCAAAAAGCAATATCCTGGTCCTCCATCAGAAAGGGGATAATCACCAGGGATTTAGCTCAGTGGTTTCACCGCTTGCTGTGCAGGTGCAAAGACCTGAGTTCAATCCCCAGTACCAAAAAAAAAAAAAAAGAAAGAAAGGGGATAATGCTGAAAAGAAACTGATCCTTTCAGATTTAGACTGAGAGAATTTAGACTTTCCCCCTCCTTTTGAGTTCCTAAATTCACAGGTGGGGAGATGGGGACAAATGCATGAGAACTGCTTGGCCTTAGAGCACCAGAGGGTGCATGCTGTGGTGAGACTCAGAGAGGATCGAATAGGGCTTACACTCAAATTGAAAAAAAAGAGAAAATAAGTAATGGGTTAAAAACAGCTAAGAAAGCTCTGAAGGACATAAAACAAAGCCAAAAAAAGTAAGAAATTTTACAAGAGAAATCAAGTTACAAATTTTAGCTAATTGATAAATGTATCTATGCTTCAGTTTCAGTGGATTGTTTAATTGTTGTCCTTAAAATATTTCTTGTACATTGTGAATTCTTCAATTGTAATTATAGGGTTAACTTGCTCTTTTCTGTACTTTGTTGATAAAAACTCAAGGTTACTACTGTCCTATTGGCAGCCAACCAAATTTAAAGTGTAACAATCTGAGAACAAAAAAGGGACACTTTAAAATTTTAACAGCTAAAGACAAGTTTGTGATAAAAGGTCTATAGTAAGTAAGATAAAAATATTAAAAAGCTATAAGTAAAAGAGATACAATTTTGATATAAAAATTTTGTATGTTTGTCTTGTTAAAAAGATAAAAAGAGTTATACAAGACCAGAAGGCCTAGGTATGTCAAAAGATGTGTGAAAGTGATTTATAAAAAAATATGTATGCACTTGCTTCGGCAGCACATATACTAAAATAAATGTATGCTTTGTTGTTGGATTATTATAAAAAGTTTAAATATGTTTACACTGGTTGTCATCAAAGTGTTAAATTCTAAATATGTTACTATAATATGTGTACATTGGTCATCTTTGAAGGGTTTAAGAGCCAACAGGTTACAATATGACCTTCTCCTTTATAGTGAGTTAAAAAAAAAAAGACTGCTGGGAAAAGACACAAATATGTCAGACCAAGGTATGGTATTTGAGATTTGACTTTAAAAAAGGACAAAGGAGACTAGGTTCAGAACAAAAAAGTCATTTATTCTCTGTCACGACCCCTTCAAAATACTTCAATTATTTGATTCCATCATTGCTACCCATTGTCCTAATTGGGAAGAAACAAATCAGCTACAAATGAAAGCCCGTCAGAATCACAGCAGACTTCTCAACACAAACCCTCAAGTCAAGGAGAGCCTGGAGTGAAGTATTTCAAGCCCTAAAAGAAAATAACTTCCAACCTAGACTGTTGTATCCTGCAAAATTATCTTTCAGAATCGATAGGAAAATTAGATACTTCCACAACAAAGAACACCTGAGAAATTTCATGAACACCAAACCAGCACTCCAAACAATTCTAAGCAATATCCTAGAAAAAGGCAACAAAGGTCACAACTCCATGAGGCTCAACAGAGGGAAGCCACCAGGCAAGGTAAGAAATTAAGGGAAAGGGGGAAAAAGAAATAAGAGCCAACAACAGTAAAACATCATGACAAGGATGAGTCAATATCTATCAATTATAACTATCAATGTTAATGGCCTCAATTCACCAATCAAAAGAAGTAGACTGATAGAATGGATTAAGAAGCAAAATCCAGCAATATGCTGTATACAAAAAACACACCTAACTCAAAAAGAAATTCATAGACTGAAAGTAAAAGGATGGAAAATGGCTCTCCATGCAACAGGAACCCAGAAAAAAGCAGGGGTAGCAATCATTTGCAAAGTAGATTTCAAACCAAAACTAATCAAGAGAGACAAAGATGGTCACTACATCTTTGTGAAGGGAACAATCCAAGAGGAAGAGATGACAATCCTAAATATATATGCACCAAATACAAATGTCCCCAACTATACAAAACAAATATTAATGGACATGAAAAACCAAATAAGCACTAATACAGTTGTAGTGGGGGACCTCAATACCCCACTATCACAAAGAGACAGATCATCTAGACAAAAAATTAACAACGAAATTCAAGAACTGAAGCAAGCTATTGAACAAATGGACTTAATAGATATTTACAGAGTGTTCCACCCCACAAAATCAGAATACACATCCTTGTCAGCTGCACTTGGGTCATTCTCCAAAATAGACCACATGCTAGCTCACAGGACCTGTCTAAGTCAGTGTAAAAGAATTGAAGTTACCCCCTGTATATTATCAGACCATTGTGCAATAAAATTGGAGATCAATAACATGAGAAACCACAAAACTCCCACAAACACATGGAAATTGAATAACACCCTCCTGAACAACCAATGGGTCACAGAGGAAATTAAAGAAGAAATTAGACAGTTTCTACAAGTAAATGATAATGCCAGTACAACTTACAGGACTCTATGGGACACAATGAAAGCAGTTCTACAAGGGAAATTCATAGCAGTGAATGCCCATATTACGAAAACAGAGAGAACTCAGATAAATAACCTAATGCAGAACCTCAAACTCCTAGAAAAAGAAGAGAATAACAAACCCAAAGCTTACGCAAGAGAGGAAATTACAAAGATCAGAGCAGAAATCAATGCAATGGAGACTAGGAGAAGGATACAAAAAAAATCAGTGAATTAAAGAGTTGATTTTTTGAAAGAATAAATAAAATCGATAAACCTTTAGCCAACCTTATCAAAAAAAGGAAAGAAAAGGCTCAAATCCATGCAATTAAGAACAAAAAAGGGGAAGTCACAACAGAACCAGCAGAAATACAGAGGATCATCAATTCCTACTTCAAGAACCTGTACTCTAATAAAATAGAAAACACCAAAGAAATGGACAGATTTCTAGATACATATGAATTGCCAAAGTTAAATGAAGAAGATATAGAAAGTCTAAACACCCCAATTACAATGAGTGAAATTGAAAATGTAATAAAATATTTACCAACAAAGAAAAGCCCAGGTCCTGATGGGTTCACTGCTGAATTCTACAAGACTTTTAAAGAAGAACTAATGCCATTACTCTTGAAACTCATCAAGGAAATTGAAAGGGAAGCAAGGCTTCCAAACTCATTCCTGGAAGCAAGTGTGACTTTGATTCCAAAACAAGGGAAAGACCCAACCCAAAAAGAGAACTACAGGCCAACTTCCCCAATGAACATAGATGCAAAAATCCTCAAAAAGATACTGGCAAACAGAATACAGAGGTCATCAAGAAGATCATACACACAGACCAAGTCGGATTTATCCCAGGGATGAAAGGATGGGTCAACATTCGTAAATCAATAAATGTAATACACTATATTAGCAGAATGAAGGACAAAAACCATTTGATCATCTCAATAGATGCAGAAAAGGCATTCGACAAAATCCAACACCCACTCATGATAAAAATGCTACAGAAAATTGGAATAGAATGTCTTTATCTCAACCTGATTAAGGCTATCTATGAAAAACCAACAGCCAACATCATACTAAATGATCAAAAACTGAAAACTTTCATGCTAAAATCAGGAACAAGACAAGGATGCCCACTATCACCACTCCTATTCAATATAGTTCTGGAAACATTAGCCACAGCAATGAGAAAAGAGAAAGAAATAAAAGGAATAAAGATAGGAAAAGAAGAAGTTAAACTGCCATTATTTGCTGATGATATGATACTTTACATAGAAGACCCAAAAAACTCGGTCAAAAGCCTTTTAGACCTAATTGACAGATTCAGTAGAGTAGCTGGATACAAGGTCAACACTCAAAAAACAATAGCCTTCTTATACACAAATAGCAGACTCACTGAGAGAGAAATTAGGGAAACAATTCCTTTTATAATAGCATCCAAAAAAATGAAATATCTAGGAATCAATCTAACAAAGGAAGCAAAAGACCTCTACACTGAAAACTACAGCACCCTGAAAAAGGAGATCAAGGAGTATATAAGAAAATGGAAAGATATCCCTTGTTCCTGGGTAGGAAGAATCAATATAGTGAAAATGGCCATACTTCCAAAACTGCTATATAGATTTAATGCACTTCCAATTGAAATTCCAACAATATACTTCACAGAACTAGAGAAAGCAATCCAAAAATTCATTTGGAACCAGAAGACACCTAGAAAAGCAAAAGAAATTCTGGGCAACAGAGACATGGCTGGGGGTATCACAATACCCAACTTGAAGCTATACTACAAAGCTACTGTGATAAAAACATCATGGTACTGGCAAAGAAACAGACCCAAGGATCAGTGAAATAGATTGGAAGATGCAGGAACAACTTCAGACACACTCATCCACCTCATCTTTGACAAAGGAGCCAACCATCCTCATTGGAGAAAAGATAGCCTATTTAATAAATGGTGTTGGGAAAACTGGATTTCAACCTGTCAGAGATTAAAACTAGACCCATATCTATCACCATGCACTAAACTGAGAATGAAGTGGATTAAAGATATAAATATTAAGACAGAAACACTAAACTTGCTGGAAAATAAGTTAGGTAGAACTCTTGAAGATAGTGGCATACAAAAAGACTTTATGAACAAAACCTCAATAGCACGGGAACTAGCACAAAGAATCAACAACTGGGATTTCATCTTATTAAAAAGCTTCTGCACTGCAAGAGAAACCACCAACAGAGCTCACAGACAACCTACAATGTGGGAAAAAATTTTTAGCAGCTGTAACTGAGACAAAGGGCTACTATCTTGAGTCTGTAAAGAAATGAAAAAAATCAGACCCCCCCAAATTCAAGGACCCAACTCAAAAATGGGCATCTGAAATGAACAGATATTTCTCAGACAAAGAAGTAAAAGCAGCAAATAAACATATGAAAAAATGTTCAACAGCACTGGTCATTCGAGAAATGCAGATGAAAACAACACTGTGATTCCACCTCACCCCAGAAAGAGTGACTGCTCTCAAGAAATGAACCAATAACAAATGCTGATGGGGGTGTGGAGAGAAAGGAACCCTTCTCCATTGTTGGCGGGAGTGCAGACTGGTGCAACCACTATGGAAATCAGTGTGGAGATACCTCCAAGAGCTAGGGCTGGAGGTCCCATTTGACCCAGCTATTGCCCTGCTGGGTATCTTCCCAAAAGAATTAAAAGAATCATACCACAGAGATATATGTGTACTCATGTTTATAGTGGCACAGTTTGTAATAGCTAAAGCTTGGAAACAGCCCAAGTGCTGATCAACTGGAAACTGGATAAAGAAGATGTGGGGTTTTTTAATAAAATGGAGTACTACTCAGCCATAAAGAATGAGAAGCTAGAGTAATTTATAGATGCATATTGAGGCCATGCTCTTAAGTGAAATAAATAAGACACATGTGTAAATACCAAATAGTTTCTCTAGTTTGAGAAACTGAGAGTGTAAATAAGGATTAAAAGGATTAATAACTAATAATTTATAATTTGAAATAGGAAAAGGTCCAAAGGGGCAGGGGTGGTGGGAGGAGATGGGGAAAGGGAAGAATGGAAAGGAAAAATTATGAGAAAAGAAAAAAAAATGGAAACAAAGTATGTAAAGAGGGAAGGGTGGAAGGGTGAAGCGTACACAGGTAATGCGGAAAAAATAAGAACCAAGTTACATCATGTACAGATACAAGCACCCAATGATAAATGTAAACATATTGTATACCTAAAATATACCAATAAAAGAATTTAAGCAAAAAAAAAAAAGAGATTAAAATGGAATGGCCAGGCCTACATACTTCCTGAAGGGATAAGTGGTATCACCTGGTCCAATAAACTCTAGATAGATATTAGTTGTCAGGTAAAAAAAGCTGAAAACCAAGAGCAGACCAGGCGACAACAAGCTTTTATTGCAGGGATGATCTGCCGGGCTGTCTCTGAACAAAGGAGAGACAAAAGCAATATGGCCAGGGCAGGGAGCGCTTCTTATAGGAGCTGGGGTGGGGTTAAGTGAGGTAGTGGCTGGGGGCTGGAGGAGCCTCTGATGTCATTAGTTGCTAGGAGGAGAGTAAGTATTAGGTTACTCTGTTGGGAGGAATAGGGCATGTTGGGAAGAAGGTTGCTATTATATACATCAGCCACCCTAAATCAGAGGGAAATCTATCATTAGTCACCTTGGTGGGTGACCAAGATCTCCTGATCCATCCCTTCCTAAAAAGTCTTTGTTCTTTCCATGTACACTTGTTACATGACATGCTTCCCACTAGATCAATATTACCTAATATTACCTAAGCAGGTATATTTGTAAGTTTATTGGTTGATCATAGTTTTGACCCATGTTGTACCCACCTCGTAATTTTGTACTCACCCTGTGATTTTGTTCTATAAAACTTTGAGAAATGGGCTTGCTGGCAACCCACTTTCGAGTTCCCTCCTGTCTCTCAGGAGCTATCTCTCTCAATAAACTTCTCTTACTCTTAACCTCCGTGTTTCCTTAGAATACATTCTTCAATTTTGGAAAACAGGAATTTGTCATGTCTGACATGTAGCAGGTTGGCAGTTATGTTATTTCCCAAACTATCACAACCAGCAAAAATTATAATACTGTATAAACAATGTGTACCATACAAAAAAAAAAGACATGGAGAGTCTGTAACTAAGATATACAGAACTGTATAAAAAAATCTGGGTTGTAGTCTGAGTGATACATTGTAAATCCAAAGAGTGTGCCTCTATTGTAAACATAAAGAGTCATTAGACAAGTAAGTGGCTGAACAAGGCATACAGTTATATACATATGCACACACACATATATGTATATGTGTATATATATGTATATGTGTGTGTGTGTGTGTAAGAAGATTCTAGGTCTACATGTTTGACATGGTATTGCCATTGTTTCATTTTTGTTGCATTGTGTTTTAAATTTGTTTCTCATATGACTAATGATGTTGAGAATCTTTTCATACTTTTTTTAATCTTTTGTATAGTATGTGTTTAGATGTGTCGCTTCTTCTGAATTACATTATTTTTCTTATTATGTTTGTGTTGTAGGGTTTCCTTGATGTATTTATTTGTTTATTTACTAGAGTCTTGGGATTGAATGTAAGGCCTCACAGTGAGTCACATTTCCAGTGCTTTTAATGTTTTTCTGTTTCAGACAGTCTCACTAAGTTGCTTTGGTTGGCTTTCAACTTGAGATCCTTTTTCTTCTTTCCCCAGTAGCTCCAATTACAGCCTCCCCTCAAGTGAGATTTCTTTTTTTTATATTATCTGGAAATTAGTCTCTTGTCAGAATAAATTTAAAAGGAAAATATAGGCTGGGGATGCAGCTCAATGGTACAGTACTTATCTAGCAAGCATAAGGCCCAGGGTTTTACTGCAGTACTAAGAAAGAGAAGGAGAAAACAAACAAACAAAAAAAGGTGTTTAGGGTGGGGTGGTGAAAGGGGCCACTGGCAGATGTGTCAAACCCCAGGCACCTGAGGACACAAAGTCTGTCTTATGGTGCAGGTGCATGACAGATTTTGTTATAATAATAATGTCAACAGGAATGACCACGCATGTATCACATGGCTATGCAAGGCTGTTTTGTCCAAGTGTGTCTCAGAAAAGCTGATAACATGGCCTAGGATTTAGCTCAGGGGGGCCTCACCTGCCTTGAAAGTGGAAGGTCCTGGGGCCAGGGATTTAGCTCAGTGGTTCTGGTGCCTGCTGAGCAAGTGCAAGTACCCTAGTTCGATTCCCGATACCAAAAAGAAAGAAAGAAAAGCTGATTTTAAAAAAGGATACATAGCTCTTGAACTCAGTAGCTGCAGCTCCAACTCTCATGATCTGATGCAGCCCTTATGTTATAACATTAAAGCTTGGTTCCTGCTTTTTGGTGAAGTTTTCTGCATGGTTTTCTTTTCTTTTGGAAGTGCCCCTGACCATGTCACAGGAAATACGAAATGTTATATCTCCCAACCTGTTAACTGTATGATATGCTGAGTTCTTGTTCTCTAGATATCGAAGAATGAGTCCTAGGAACAAGGGAGGTTAAAAGTAGGAAGATATTTATTGATAGGAAAGCTCCTGAGGGGCAGGCGGGGTCCTGAGTGGTTAGCCAAGGACCCCACTTTACAGAGAAGTTTTATAGGGTGAAACCCAGGTGGGTACAATGTGGGCCACAGCCATGAACATCTAATAAGGTTACAAGTATAGTCACTTAAGTAATGGTGGTCCAATTGGGAAGCAAGTCACATAGCATACCTACAAGGATTTTCAGTAAGGGTGGGGGTTAGGGATATTTCTTTCTCTTTTTTTTTGTTAAATTCTTTTATTGGCACATTTTAGGTATACAACACAATTACATTTCTCATTGGGAACTTGTACCTTTACATGATGCATCTTGGTTCTTACTTTTTCCCCACTCCTAGCCCTCCCTTCACCCCCTTCCCTATTTACAAAGACTTTATTTCCATTTTTTCCATTTCTCATCATTTTTCCTTTCCCTGCTTTCCTTTCCCCCGCCCCTCCTACTACTCCTACCCCTTTGGACCTTTTCTTCCTATTTTGCATTATCGGTTATTCATTCTAATCATTGGTACATTTTAGGTATAGAATATAATGACATTCATCATTGGAAATTTGCACCTTTACATAATCTCTCTTCGTTCTTATTTTTCACCCTTGCCCAGCCCTCCCTTCAACCCCTCTATTCCTCCCTATTTACAAAGATTTTGTTCCTATTTTTCCATTTTCTCATATTAATTCCATTCGGTCAGGGATATTTCTTGAAGAGGCTGGGTTAAAACCTTGACCCCCCACCCAGGTGACTGATACCTATTTAGAATATCAATCACTGCTATTTATCCCCAGGGGAAGCACAGGGTTGTGTAGTTTCTTTCCTTTTATGATTTTGACCTTCAGTGAATGTGCCTTGGGCCACAACTGTTCTCCATGCTGAAAGCCCAGCCCTGTATACAAGCTGTAATATTTATAACTAACTTAGCTGTTCTACAATACCAAGAGCCCCCATAACCTTCCAGCAAACCCCCTTGGCTTAGGTTGGTCTGTCCTTTTCTGTGCAAACAGCCAGGAAATTTAATTGTCCTGGCCTTCTCAAGGACTTAGCCCTGTCTGACTGCCTATAATATTTCTACCTAGCTCATCTATCTATAATAACTGGACCCCCTTTTAGCCAATGGCCCGGACAGCTAGGATTACACATTTCTTTCTATTGAAATTACACAGCTCTCTGCCTCAAAACTCTTCTGTTGCCTGGAGGGCTGGTCCCCTAGATAAAGCCAGTTTGCGTCCAGACCTCCTACAATTATTGCTTCAAATGGCCCCTTTTGTAAATATCTTTCTGAACCATCCTTTTTATAATACGTAGTTCTATCTGCAGCCTGGGATTTCCTCTCCTTTCTCTATTTTTCTCCATAGTACATATCCTCCCCCAAAAGCTAAATTTGTTTCTCTGCAAAGTACTGTATTGATAAAGATGAGCTTTACCATAATTAAATGGAAATTAATTTATAGCCTCTATCTTCCCTTGGAGGTTATACAAAGATTATGCATCAAACTTCCAGACCTACTCAAGATAAAGAGACTGACCTTTTGGAACCTACATAAGAGAAAGAGCCTTATCTCATCTGTGTACTGTCACCCTGTGTTTTAAATCTCACAAGACACTGAGCTAAGTCAGCTCCAATATTGTAGATAGGTAAGTTAATAAGACACCTTGTAGTCAGAAAGAGCCGGCCCTCAAGGATTCATTGAAGGTCTGCATTGCAAAAGAAGAGAAACAGCTACACCCTGGTACTTTCCCTGGGGATGATTAGCAGTGATTGATATTCTAGTATCAATCACCTGGGTGGGAGACCAAGATTTTAACCCACCCCTTCCAGGAAAGATCCCTGACCCATTCTTTACCAGAAATCCATGTTCATTACTTATATGCTTGCTATGTGACTTGCTTCCCCATTGGATTCCCATTTAATCACCATTACCTACGTGACCATACTTGTCGTAATCTTACTGGTTGATCATAGTTTTATCCCATCTCATGTTCACCTTGTGACTTCTCATTGGACCAATATTACCTAAGTGATTGTACTTGTAATCTTACTAGTTGGCTATAGTTTTGTCCCACCTTGAACCCACCTCATCTTGTGGCTTTGTCCCATAAGACACCTTTGAGAAGCAGGGTCTGTGGGCAACCCAGTTTCCAGGTGTCCCTTCCTGTCCCTCTCAGGCAGGAGCCACCTCTCCCTCAATAAATTCTCCCTACTCTAACCTCCGTTGTCCCCAGAATTCATTCTTCGATTTTAGAGAACACGAATTCCGTTTGGGATATCTAACAGGTTTGGGATTTCCATCTATTCCCCCTATATCACCAGGACTGTCTCTAAATGACTACTGTCAGAGCATTAAGAAACTTAGTTCCACTGTCCTCGAAATGAACTGTGGAATCTGTAGCAGTGGAAATGGCTATATAGATCTGATGATGTCAATATTGTGTACAGAAATTGGAGGACGTTCCCGGCGAGTCCAATTTAGGCTTGGAACACAACTGGAACTCAGGAGCACACTTCCGCTTCCGCCCTAGATCCTTCCCGCCTCCGTTGCACTAGGATCTGTTAGCCTTGCTATCTGCTGACCGGACTCAGACTTGGGGGGAAGGGTTAGGTGACGGGAATAATGCGACCACGACCACCAAGTCCCAGGAAAGCTTTGTGGAGACAGAAAACTGGTTCCGGTAGGGTGACGATTGGGGACCACACCCCAAAGGAGAGGGATTTGTTTCCTTAGGGGAGATTTTTCGGGAACGGACCAGGAGCAAAGGTGAGTTCCTGTCCGGGATTAGCCAGCGCGGTTAGGAGGGGAAGCCCAAACCCCTGGCAGCTTGACCAGTTTAATGTTCACGTGGCTACTCCGCCGATATTCATCAGGTACCTACGAAGGCCACCCCTGGGACTCCAGCATGGAAATTATGATCCAGTCGGCCTCTCCCCCCCAATAAGGAAAGTTTGGCGAAGAGACCGAAAACTCTTAAGCAGCCCAGGAACTCTGCTCGCCTCTGTGGTCCCCATTACTAGGGAGGCTGAGCAGGAGAATCGCTTGAGCCCAGGGGTTGAAAGCCAGCATGGAAAAACAGCGAGACCTGTCTTTTTAAAAACAGCACGGATGGGGGCCGGGGATTTAGCTCAGGGGTTCCGGCGCCTGCTTCAGGCGCAAAATCCCGAGTTAGATCCCCGGTACCAAACAACAACAACAACAACAACAACAACAACAACAAAAAACCCGAGCACGGATGGGCGAAAGATTCGTTAAGGTTGTGCTCAGTAGCAGAAGGAGCTCATACAATAGAGGCCTTGACTCCAGGCTCTGGGCTCTGTCGGAGACACCGAGGGAGGGAAGGTGGAATGAGTCAGGATAAGAGATGAAGGAAGAGAGAGAAAGGACCTGTTGAAGAGCTTGCTGAGTTGAACCTGAGAGAGGGCCATTGCAGCACTAGCAGAAAGGTAAGGACAGGTGATGTAAAGTTAGGGCTTATTGTCAGGTCACCAGAATGACATGTTTTACCTTGTGAAAGGAGCTTAGCCACCACCAGAGCACACTGTACCTAACCACCGCAAGTGCCTGTCAGCTGGGTGTCACTTGTCACTGCACGCACTGCTCTTGAGGGACTGAATGAAGGTGAGGAAGAAGATGGGAGTGTGGGTGTGGCGGCAGGGGTAGGGGTAGCTTGAATGTGGGGAGCTGTCCGGGATCCGTTTGTCATGGATCAGGTCTTTGCCCAGTTTTCAGCAGGGATAATCTTTGCTGTGTAGGACCTTGTTGCTGAGTCATAGGATGTGAACTGTGGCTGTGACAAGAGATCCCAGGGTGTGGGGCAGAGTCTCCAAGCTCCTAGCACTTGGGTGCAGGGCACTTGGGAAGACCTCAGAATTTTCTGAGTGTGTCTGATGAGACCTGTTGTGGCCTGAGAGAACAGGAAAAGCAGAGGCAGCTTCTCCTGAGGAGAGGAATCCTACACACTCTTTGAGATCCTGCAGGTTAATTCCCCAGGATTTACAAAGGTGAAGAGACCTAGGCTCTCTGCTCTGTCACATTCTAGCTCCATGACCTAGGTCAATGAGGGGGACCCATTTCTTTTTACCAGAACTGTGACAGGGCCTAGTCAATTTCTGTCGGATGAGACTTGGAGGCTGAGAACTGAAGTTGCCCGGGACACTCTGTGGTAGCAGGTTAGAGGACACTGGTACAGGTTGCAGAGTCTAAGTGGAGGCCTGGAGTGCCCAAGTGCAACCCTTTGGCCTTTTTGTCATCTCAGCAGTCTAAATCTATACAGTTGCGGGTGGGGAGACTTTGCTGAAAGTGCTGGTTGGAAACAGAGTTTCTGCCATCCATGAACCTTGGAGGGAACAGAGAGCTAGGAGCATGAGGTCTGGGTGCCATAGGTTCCTTCCCAACATACCAAGATGCTCAGAGAACATGTAATAGGGAAGTTAGGGTGGAAGGGCAGAAACTGTATACCAGTGCTTCATATAACTTTATTCATTCTCACCCAATCATAGAAAACAAGTGTTATTTTCCTTGTTCTTCAGATGAAGACACAGGTTTAGAGAGGCCATTCATTCACCTCCAGGATCTAAAGGCTAGTGGCTATTCATTTAATTCATTTAATGGACCACTTTTCTTCTACTCAGGAAGTTGGCCTGTGATCTGTTAGCTTGTGTTTTGGTCAGGATCCAAGTGCCTCTTCTATAGTAACAAGCAAACCTTGACACTCCAGTGGCATAACCATTAAAAGCTCATTGCCTTTGGACATCAGAGTTGAACATGTTTGATAGTGAGATTGGGGTTTTCTTTTTGTTGTTTTTTGTGAGGTTGGGTTTTTGATGCTCTGCTCCGTTCTGCCTTTCTGGGATGCCTGTGTCTCACTTGTTTAGCACCAGGGTAATGTTACATTAAAATCAACAGAAAGTAATAATACACATGTGTTTATTTTATGACTCTACAGTCCAGCTTTTATTAATACTTTTTTTTTTTTTTGCTGGACTAGGGTGGGCAGCTTGAAGAGTCTCAGGAACCTATGCAAAAGTCTTGGTTTTGGCTAAAGTCATGACCCATTTGACCTTCATTGTGTTCCAGCAGTAGCCTTAAGCAGGGTTAAAAGCTACCAGTGTGAAAGCAGGCCAGACATTCTGTGCAAGGTTTGCAGGTGTAGCGTGTGGAAATCTACCTGACTTGGGGAGAAATGGAGCTGCTTTGGTTTGAGAGGAGCTGTACAGACACACAGTAAAGGATGTGGCACTATGAGAAGAATTGTAGCAGTGAAGCACCCCATCTAGGGTATTCTCCTATTCTTGAAAAGGGGAAAGAAGTGGAGGCTGGAGTGAACTATCTTATCATGGGTCAACCTGAGTGAAAAGTCCTAGTGCTGGACAGACTTGTCATGTGACCCAGATTGCTAAGGGAGATCAGACATAGAGCATTACTATATGTCCAGCAAGACAGTGTGGGGTGGGTGTGGTCCCTAATATGCCCACATTCGGATGTATCATAGTTCCAGCCCCCCTTCTTAAATGATTACGCACTTCAGGATTTATAAGTGCCCCAGGCTGGGTCATGTCATCCTGGAAGCCTCCAAAACAAGGGTGAGTCTGAGGGTATGACTGCAGGTCTGCCCTTTTGCCAGCTTCATCTCTGACACTGGGATGCCCTTTTGAAGAGTCTCAGGAACCTATGCAAAAGTCTTGGTTTTGGCTAAAGTCATGACCCATTTGACCTTCATTGTGTTCCAGCAGTAGCCTTCTCACTGTGTCATCCCCAATCCTGAGGCTGAGCTCCTGCTGATCAAATGAGGGGTCATTTCCCTCGAATTTTTGTCTTCTCCACTGAGAGGTCAGTTATGGCATTCCCCAACCCAGTCTTACCATGTGGCTATGTTACAGTCCCATTTCTCTATCATGAAGACCCTTTGCCATGCTCAGGGGCTTGTTCAAAAGACAAGTAATATTACCCAGGACCAAAGGCCTCACCTGTTCTCTCTCTATTGTGGTTTGCTTTCCCTTGGTGCTGATGGCACCTGCAGCCCCATCTGCTGTCCCATCCCGCTCCTTTAGGTCTAGTTGCTTTGTACTTCTCTGAAAGCTCAAGCCTGTGTACACCTGTGTTCCTGTTTCACTCAACCAGGACTGTTCACATCACGTGTATGTTACTTCCAGAACTCTGGTACAGCTTCTCACTTATTAGTGGTGCTCATGACAGTCACTGTGAATGAGTAGGGGGAGCCCAGGTAGTCTCCCCCATCTGCTACCTCCATTCTCATGCACCAAAGTGATCACCCTCAGGAGGAGTTGCAAATGTGTATAAGGCCAGGGTGAACACAAGAGAGACACATTGTGGTCCCTGAGTAGAATGGTTTATTCAGTAGCAGAAAAAGTCATTTTGCTAACTGGAGGCACACATAGTCAGACCCTGCTCAGGCTAAGGAGCCAGACTGTCAGGGAGGCCAAGGAAAGGCCAGGATGGAAATGTTGTCATAGTGAGGTGACGGAGGTCTCCTGGGGACCAGGTAGGAAATCCAGGGTTCCTACCGTATACTAGTGTAGGCTCCCTCAAGGGACACATCCTGTGCTCTTGGTATCCACACCCAACCCTGCAGTCTTGCTTTCCATTTCTGTAGCCCTTGCACTCCCCAGTCACCCAAACCTGCAATTTTTTGCTCAATTCTGCTGTAAATTACTCCTATTCTCTTGTCTGGCTTGATGTCCTTCACCTCTCTTCCTCCATACCTTTGTGGGTTCAGCACAGCAGTTTTCTGGAGAGGGGCAAGGAGAATTTGATTGGAAAGATAACTGGTGAGTAGGAAGGAAGCCCTTTATCCTGTGCATTGTGACCAACATGGAGATTGAGTCCTTCGCTCCTCACAGTGTGTTCCTCATTACAGTAGGGTATGTTGCCTCCACACCTATTGAAACCAACAGTGGGCAGAAATCTTATTTTGTTCTCAAGACTGATATTGTTATGTGTGCTCACACTGGACATCTTCTCTCTCTGTATACACTATAGATGCCAAATTCCAAGAGGAGGAGATTGTCAGGAATTGTCCTGCTCCATTGAGGCTGCCAAGCCAGGTCATCTGACTGGCTCCTCCCTGTTCCTCCTCCCTGACCAAATGCACAGTCTGCTGGTGGGGCTGTTCCAGTTCCTCCTGAAGGATCAGAGCAGGGGCCCAAATCTGTGCAGATATATGTCCCATTCCTGTGCCTTAGAGAAGGAAATGACTAGTCATGGAAGGGGCTAAGGGCCACAGGAGAATGAAGAGGAATCTGACTGGGACACTGTATGTGAGAAGGAAGAAATTCTGCCATAATGTCTCAGTCAAGACATGCAAATCCAAAGCAGGTTGTCCTGACAAACTAAGGTAACCGGGGTTTGGGGAGAAGAGAAGATGGGAAGCAATGGCTACAGGGGTGCAAGCTACCTTTTGTGTGAGGGGAAATGATTCAGGACTCGATTAAAGGGGGTGGTGGTCAATATTGTGAATGTACTAAATGTCTCACGGTTTACGTATTAAGTTGATTTCAGTAGGTAGAAATTAGAAGAAGAGAGAAATGCTCCGAATGCACAAGGACCTGATAAGTTAGAGAGATCTAAGAGGTAATTGGTTGTTTTATGGTGGTGGCACCCTCGAGCCAATGACCGGTGCCTATTTGACACCTACTGTACAAATTAGAAACAGAGGTCAGAGGAAAGATGTATACTGGAAGTGGAACTCCAATTTCAACTAAGTGTGTTTGACCATAAAAACTATACATTGTCCAATAGGCACATCTTAATTCACAGCATATCTTGATTGTGTAAGCCTGATGCATAGATGATTAGGGCCTTACCTTCAGAATATAAAATTACAAATAGTATTTCTTAGAAAGGGTCAGTATATAAAATCTTGTATTATATTAAAATTAAAAAAAAGAAAGGGCCAGTGCAATGGTGAGAGGGAGTTTGAATGTGAGTTTTCTAGTTTTCCAGTAAATATGTCTCTCTGCAGTTTCTGGAGTATGCAAGTTGCTTATGTGTTTTTTAGTCATCAACACACTTTGATTGTGTACCTACCAGGGGGAGGCTTGCTCTGAATATTTAAGATACATCAGTGGACCCAAGAGGAAATTATCTCTGCTTTTTTTGGCTTACTAAGTAGAAATAAACATGAATATGTGTACCCAGTATTCAGAGTGTGCTAGAAGGTGATAAGAAAATGTGGAACCAGGAATGAGATGAACTGTTGACAAATACCTCTTTTTGCTGGTGCTACTAAAAAGAAGAACAAATATATATCTAGGGCACTTAGAAGCACTAGGAATTGATGAACAATCTTGGAGCCCAGGAAGGGGAAGGGAGTGGGCAGCTGGCCTAGGATGAGTTCATTTATAACAGGGTGGTATTGGAAGGTGTGTCCCAGAAGGAACCTAGTATAAAGGATGTGGTTGGAAATGTAGCCTTCAGTGAATGTGGCCAGATAGGGATGATAGGAAGTCTTCACAAGCTGGTAGGACTGGTGCAGGACATTGGCCTCAAGCGCCCAAGTCAGGTGGTCCTCCACAAACTGAGTTCCAGAATTTGTATCACCTGGAAAGTCTGGTCTTGTGTCCACAGGTGACCACACCTGTGTCCATCAAAAGTCTTGCCCTTAAATTATAGCTGGAGTAAATGCTGTGTAGCTCAGGGCAGCAGAGGACAAGTAGCTCAAGCAGATGCTCCCCACCTGCCATCTGGATGGACAGTGAAGCATAGAGAAGGTGTGGTGCTATATATTATGGGCCCAGGACTAAGGGGAGTATGGGGCATACCTGGAAAGGGAGGTGAGTGGTTGGGTGCCTATATCTGGAGCAAAGGTTCAGGCCAGTCAGGCCTGGAAGACCTCACACAGTAACACCTGTCCAGGGACCATGTGAGGGCTCCTAGTATATGTCGTCATCTACAGCAGTGCCTTGGCAGAATTCAAGCCTTTCTTCCTGGCGCCCACTCAGGTAGGGAGATACTGGAAACATCTCCCCAGAGGGATGCAGAAAGACAGGTCTAGGTGACTGACAAAGCCTGGGAGGTAAACAGGACCACAGGGCAAGCTCTGCACCCTTGTCTCCCAGACCTCCTCCACCCTAGCAGCTGCCTTCATTTCAGCCAGAACCCTGCCATTGGTCCTCAGTCCAGTCTGGACACTGGTCTTCCTCAGCTGGGTGAAGATCCTATGTATATGATAGGGACTAAAACACATGAGCACATGGCTCATCCCAGAAGTTCCTGGGCCCAGGGAGAAGGTTATGGCATTCTGTATCCCTTGGCCCATCACATCCCCACACTATCAGATTCCCATGTGAAAGCTGCATCTTTTTCCTCTGTGTTCACATTTACTTTGACCCATTCCTGACTTGTCTGGCAACAGCATTGAAAACAACATTGTCCTTCGTTGTGCCATCTCTAAGCCTGTTTCCTGGGACCTAAAGCCCTCAGGATCCCATCCTGAGGACCCCTGAGGTTATCCTCGCCAGGCCCAGTGTGTTATTTGTGATGCAGGAGAGTACAGGGTATCACTGAGCTTAGGGAAACTGACATTGGCCCAGGAGAGTCAGAAATGCTAGTGCTCTGAATTCCTTTTCTCCAGAAATAGGGGATCCCAGGAAGCCCAGAGTTTCTGCTAGGGCTGAGCTAGATGCAAAATGGGCATTTTTTCTAATCTTGTTTCCTGCTGAAGGATCCCCCAGAGAAAGTCTTCTGGCCTTGGTGAAATAGAGGAAGGAAGGAAGGAAGGAAAGGAGGGAGGGAGAGAGAGAGAGAGAGAGCGAGAGAGAGAGAGAGAGAGAGAAAGAAAGTGAGGAAAAGGAAGAAAGAAAGACGAAAGAAAGCCAGCTTCTCACCTAGAAAGCCTCTGTGACAGGGTAGGAGAGAAAGAAAACACTTTCATCATTGTAGAAGTATTACAACTTGAGTGTGATGTTCAGCCGGGCAATCTGCTAAGAGTTTTAAAGACAGAAGAAAGATCATGTTGTAACAGCCAGCTCATCTAACTGCTCCTAGATCTCCTAACAAACAGTAACCTGTTCTCAGGTAGAGGATATACCTGCACTGTGGGTCACAGAGCATTTGTCTGTATTCATCCAGGGTACCTGCCCATCTCCGTGTGCCGGTGACTTTAGACAAAAGGAAAAAAGACTCCTACCTCCACAACAGAGGCTGTATTTGCCAGATTTCTTTTGGTTTGGTTTTGAAGACTTCTAAATCTGTTGAAATATACTTTTTATATAATTAAAAGAAAAATTACAAGCATTTAGTAAGTGTCTATAATGAGTGTACTGGGTTCTTACCTTAGTACTTTTATATCCAACTGTTCATATCCCACACTTTACCTCAACCTGTTCCAGCACTCCCCTTCCAAGATTCTGGATCTTGTTCCTCAGTATTTTCCTTGCATGCCTTCATTTAATTCTCACAACCAGCCTTATGATGTAAATGCTGCTTTTACCCTCACTTTACCCAGGAGGCAACTAAAAGCTTGTAAAAATATTAAGTCACTTGCCCAAGATCATACAGCTAGTGTAAATTCATGTTTTGATAAATGATTGGATTTTTGTCACTTTATTTTATGTATTTGATTGTGTCAGTCAAGATAAATTCAGTTGAGAGTCAGAAAAGAGGAGCTCTTCTTTGAAGAGCCACACAGTAAATATTCTTTCCCCTGTAGGCCGTAGGGTGTCCAGAGCATCTACTCAAATACAGTTATAGTGCAAAGCAGCCACAGATAATACATAAAGAGCATGCTTGTGTCCCAGTCAACCTAGATTTACAAAAAGAAGTGATGGGCAGAATTTGATTGGAGGTTTATAGTTTGTGGACTTGTGGGTTAGGTAAGCTGCAGTGACAAACAGTTCTTAAAGCTAGTTGGTTGACACTATGAAAATCAGTATGGAGATACCTCAAAGAACTAGGACTACAGGTCCCATTTGACCCAGCTATTCCCCTACTGGGAATCTTCCCCAAAGAATTAAAGGAATCATACCACAGTGATACATGTGCACCTATGTTTATAGCGGCACAGTTTGCAATAGCTAAAGCTTGGAAAGAGCCCAAGTGCCCATCGACTGGAAACTGGATAAAGAAGATGTGGTTTTTTTAATAAAATGGAGTACTACTCAGCCATAAAGAATGAGAAACTAGAGACATTTATAGCTAAATGGATGCATATTGAGGCCATACTCTTAAGTGAAATAAATAGGACACACATGTGTAAATACCAAATAGTTTCTCTAGTGTGAGAAATTGAAAGTGTAAATAAGGATGAAAATGATTAAAATGAATAATTGATAATTTGAAACAGGAAAAGGTCCAAGGGTTTGGGGATGGCGAGAGGGGAAGGGGAAAGGGAAGAAGGGAAAGGAAAAATTATGAGAAAGAAAAAAAAATGGAATCCAAGTCTGTAAATAGGGAAGGGTGGAGGGAGTGAAGGGCGCACAGGGAATGGGAGAAAAAATAAGAACTAAGATACATCATGTTCTGGTACAAACACCCAATGATAAATGTAAATGTATTGTATACCTAAAATGTACCAATAAATATATATATAAATTTTTTTAAAAGCTAGTTGGTTGAATATAGCAGAAATATAGCAGAGTCTTCAATAGGAAGACTCACTGCTAGACACTCCTGCAGTAAGTCTCTAGCCCCCACTTGCCCTTTGGCGGAATTTTATTATTCATCAACCAAGGTAAAGGTGCATGTGTAGATGTGTAGAATGTGAAATCACCTTGGAAACTAATGCAGGCAAGGCTTTAAAGAGAAGTCAAAGCATTTTCAAATTAGAAGCAAGATAGACAAAATATGTGGTTGTAATTAGAGCATTGTCCATCAAGCTATGAAGGCACTAATTGTAGGAATGGAATTTGGGTGCGATTACTCCAACCTCAGCTATGGATGTTATCTTGTATTAGCCCCACAGCTTCATAGCCTATTACTCTGGTCTCGGCTGTGGCCGTGAGCGGGGAAGTCATATTAACCTGCGCCCTACCGCAGTACTCATGAGGTACTACTGTGAGTCATGTAGCTTCAGTCAGACTCACTTCTTTAAGCCAGTTGAGGGATTTAACTCTTTGCATCCTGCACTGCTTATAGCATGTTTTGGGCATAATCAGTATTGCAGGCTCTGGCAATTCACCGTAGTGACTTAGGAACCCAGATGCTGAAGACTTCATTTCAGCCTGTGCTCCTGGGTCACTGCATAGCTAAAGGGGAGCACTGTGAGTTTCTTCCATATGGAAGTAACAGAGATTGCTTATCTTGTTTCACTGACCAAAGTCAGTCCCATGGCCACACCAACTTGAAAGATGGTGGGGAAGTGTGATCCTACAATGTGCTGCAGAGTGGTGAGGTGGAAATCCTTAGAAAATACAGTATCAGCATTTCTTTTTTTAGGTACTGGGGCTTGAACTTGGGACCTTGCCCTGCTAAGACAGGCGGCAGCACCACTGAGCTAAATCCCCGGCCCAACTATCAGCATTTCTTGCATGCTTACTGTGTTCCAGGCATTGTTCTGAGTACTTCATGTGCACTGTCGCATTTAGTTTTAGTGACAGCCCCAGAGTTTTATAAATGAGGAAAATGATTTAGTCTCTCGACTGTATTTCAAATGTACAGGATATTGAAAATAGTAAAATGAACATCATAGTACTTTTCATCTGAATTTATCATCAGTTAATATTTGCTATATGCATGTTTATCCATGTACACACACAGACATGTACACTCGCACCCCATCCTTTATTTGCTAAATTATTTCAATGTAAATTGCTGTCATGGCATTTCACCCTACATTGTGTTTGGTCCTCATGTCTCTTAGTCTTCTCTAATTAAGAACAACCCTTTCTCTTTGGAAACAAATCTTTGCACATGTTTCTATACCTTTAGGCTAACTTCCCTCAAGTAGAAGTCATGGGGAAGAGGATATGAAGTCCTTCATGGGGCTTAATACCAGAATGTTGCCAGCTTGCACTCTGCACAGCCGAGTACAGGATGTCCATCTTACAGTAATCTTACCAGTGATGCACTGTAACTTCTAAGCATGCTTCCATTTTGGGATGGTGGACTCCTGGTGCAACAGAACTCATGTTTATTAATTTGTACATTAAGAAGACAGTTTGGGGGACTTCTGGGAAGATGGCAGAGTGGTAAGCAGGAACAAATCAGCCTCTCCAAGATTTGGAATCCAAACACTGGAGAATAACAACTTGGGGAAGAAAAGAAGGAGATGGATCCCTGGGACCCCGGAAGCATATGATCAGAAAATTGGAGCCTACAGAAAAACTGAAGAGACAGACCACAATGCCAAAAAAGGGAGGGGTAATCTGCACTTTTTTCCCAGCTTGAATCTAAGAGACCTAGTGAAAGTGAGTGACTCCAGAGGGCTTCAGGGAGAAATGCACCAGTGCAATGGGGCAGTGGATGCTGTGTGCTACAACACCTGGTATGTGGTGCCAGTCCAAGTGTGTGCCATATTCCCTGGAGACAGTGCTTGGTCAGATGCCATTCTAGGGAGGAGCCAACTGAACCTGGGACTCAGAGCAGCTGTGGGTTGGCTTCATCTCAGGACTCTCAATGTTTAACTCCCACAGTGACTGTGTGAGGGACAACCATAGGAGATGTTCAAGGTCAGGGAGCCATGCTCAGGCCACCAAGAAATACCAGGAGTGTTATAAGATAAACTGACTGAGACTCTACCCCCGTGACCAGAGGGCCAGTTCAGCCTGAATTCCTAGAGATTTAAAAGTTCTAGAAGAATTCCATGATAAGCCTACTGCTGGCTTGCTGGCTAGCATGGAACTCAGCTTTGACTGCCTCCTTTGTGTACCAGTTAGAGCAGAGTTATGCCTAGCATGGGACACTGCCACAAAATGGTGGATCCCAGAAGACAACCACAGACTTGAAATCACAGAGAGATTTCTCTTTCTCTTTGCTTTTATTTTTTAAAATTTTTGTTTGTGTGGTTATTTTTCTCAGTTTGTTTTTGTTATTCTGTGAGTGTGAACTTTTTTTTTAAGATTTGTTTTGTTTTGTTCTTGTTTCTGTTTTCTTGTGCTTTCCTTCCCTCCTGTCTTCACCAGTTTCCTGAGGCTTGGATAATCTTCCTTTGTCCTTCAGCCTTGTTTCTAATCTATTTTTCATTTATTTTTGTTTCCCCCCCACACTTCCCCCTTTTCAGTTTTCTCCCCTTAATTATTTCTCTCTTCTTTTTACTCTCTGTATAAGTTGTTTCTTTATTCTCCCTCTTTTTCTTTTATCTTCTATTTCTTGGTATCAAAGGATCGAACTTGGGACCTTGCACTTGTGAGGCAAGTGGCAGTTATCTTCTATTTCTTGCCAGTTTTTTGTCCTGCCTTTACCCCATTCTGTGGACATCCTTCTACTTCCCAAGAAGATCCTTTGTACCATTTCTCTCTCCTCTGTCTCATATCATAGAATTTGAAGATTCAAAGTTTTTTTTTTGCATTCCCCTTTCCCAAACCCTAAATTGTTAGTAGTATAACCACAAAGCTTTGTTAATTATTTACAGAGTTAACTCTGTAAAGTTACTGTTAAATTCTTTTCTACTACTAGCAGAGAGATAGCTGTTACATTCTGTACATATTAGCTGTAAGTCAATACTTGAGTTGCCTTAATGTTTACATAAATATTGACAGTTTCTTCCCTAGGAAAAAGGGTGGTACATAACTGCTTCTTCTGGTATATTAATATCTAATTTGTCTCAGATAATACTACTGTAGCTGTTTCATTTCATATTTATACAGTCACATAATTGTCACTATTTCTCTGTGAGCCAGCACTCAGATTGCTTTTGTGACATTGACAACACTAGATAGAGTACATTCCCAGAGAACTTGGTTGCTGGACTAACTAAACTACATCCTCTTTTCCCAAAATGTCTAACATAGTCAAATCTCATCGCTGTGACAAAGGATGAGAGTTAGTCATGGGCAAAATACATCACTGAAAAGTGCCTAAAGAGATCTCAATACTAGCAACAGACTCTTTAGACTAGAAGCGTCCACAGACCTCAAATCAAAACAGATCAGACAAATAAAAACCATACAAACATGGGAGGAAAAGGCAACAAAACAGCTCTTTAAACCCCCAAGTCCCCTGAAGCCAATCTAGGAGGCACCAAGGGGCGGAATGGTATAAACCACACACACACATTACCCAAAAGCAAAGCAGAGGAGGTTAGAAAACAGTTCAAAGTGACACCTAGGGGGATTAGAGAAGATATAACTGAACATGTAATGGAAGTAATAACCGAAAAGATTCAGGAGCTCTCAGAAGAAACTAATAGAAAGCAAGATGAGCTAAACAAAATGACACAAAACATGAGTGACCAGTTGACCAAAGAATTAGAGTGCACAGAATGGCTTAAATCAGAAATCCAGAAGATTGTATGGGCACCAGGTTGAACCAATGTGAGACAGAATTTTGGAACTAGAAAACAACAATGCCTTTAAATACCAACTATCTAAAGACGCTTTAAAAACATGAAGAGAAAATAAAAACTCGATCCAACTACTGCTAGAGGATGCAAAGAAGACTAAGCTAAGAATAATTGGAATAAGTGAAAAATCATAAGACAGTTTGTAAAGGTTTTGCTTCCATAACGATAGATAATGTTTTCAACTCTGTGTGAGACTTTGAAGAAAAATAAAAGTACTGCCATTCTCTGGGGAAAAGTTCATATAAGTCCCCACGTCTCTTAGAGTATTTTTGAGCCAATTTAGAGCAACACTCTTTAGAGTAGCCTGGTGAGTTCAGAGCTGAAGTGCTCCTTCAGCAAATGCACCCTTATTGGAGGGGATGTGGTATTGGAAGAAAAGGATTTAGATTGATAGGTCACACATATTTGGCTCCTTAGTCACAGGGTTGTACATTAAAGCCCAAAGATAGCAGTCTTGAGTGTGCTCTGGGGTAAGATGGAGAAGGGACACTATTCAGATGACATTGATCCTCCCTGTTCTCCTTAGGCCTGGGGACACATGGCTGTAACTGTAGTGGCAATGTCCTTAGTCCTCCAAATTCTCAACTATAGGAACTGCTCTAAGCCCTGAGCCTCTTTTTAAAGAAGAGCCTAGTGGCTCACTAGCTCTAAGGTCTCTGCTGCCATCCACATGTGGATTTACCCCTGATGGTTTAATTCCGTAGTCCTCTGGAGTAGGGAGCTATGCTGGCACTGCAGCTGCTTCTCTTTCCTGGCTTTGTTTTTCTGAATGCAGTGCAACTCTGCATTGGTCTCAGTGTAGGGTAATCCATAATCTTATAAGTTGGATGCCTTACGAATGAGTACAGTTGTGTAACCCTCAAAGTTGTGTGGTCCAGATGTCTTGTTTTTCTTTTTATTTATAAAATTTTTTTTCTTCCATGCAGGATCTCGATACATACTTCAGGCTGGCCTGGAACTCACAGTGATCCTTCTGCCTCAGCCCCTTGAGTACTGGAATTACAGGAATGTGCCACCGTGCCTAGTATAAATTTTTTATTGGTATGTGTTTGAGTACATAATGATGATTTGCACTGTGAGGAGTTGGTACATGTACACAGCACATCTTAATTCTTTTTACTTCCTGTTCTCTCCCTTCCCCCTCATTCTATCCATTCTCATTTGCAAAACAAAAGATCTCAGATTTTTATTACCTAGTTTTTTTTAACCTTTATTTATAATTTGGGTTTCTGGTATAGGAGAAACCATGTGATTTGTAAGCTTGTGTGTCTGATTTATTTTCCTGAACATCGTGGTTTCCAGGTGCATCCATTTTCCTGTAAAAGACTCAACTTTTCCTTCCATGTGATAGAATAGTACCCCATTGTGCAAAAACACCACATTTTCTTTATCCATTCCTCTGGTGCTGTGTGAGTTGTTTTCCCAACTCTGTGTGCTAAGTGTCTTCCATTTCCCGCTCCACGCACTACCGATTCTCACGGTGCTCTGTTCTGGAGACTGACGTATATGTATTAGTACAGCAAGGGAAAACTTTACCTTGGCTTCCACCTGAGGGGGCCCACCGAAGCCTATGCAAGCAGGGTGGCAGAGATTGGAGGAGGGGAGGAAGAGAGTGAGGCTGGTATTCATTCTGCCTTTTTTCTCTAGACCTCTTTTCAGGACAGCTGCTATGTTGCCCAGCGCAGTTCCGACAACTTCTTCCATACAAAACCTATAAGCAGTAAGGTACCTGGTTCCTTTCCTTTTCTAGTTTTGTTTCAGGCAAGGTCTTGCTATGTATTTTAGGCTCTCCTTGAACTCAAGTTCTAGTCCAGGTTAGGCTCAAACTCATGGTGATTTTACTGCCTAGGGTCCTGAGTGCTGAGATTATAGGCCTGAGGCACCATGCTCAGCATGGTTCCTGTCCTGAACTCGTTGCCCTCTCCCCATCACATCTTCGTAATTCTGCCTTTGGTTATCCACATTTACAAAATCTCCACTTATACCTGTTTTTGGGGACCTTATGTCCTCTCCTTTAGAAAATTTGTTACAAGGCTAGATTAGAGAACATTTCTTCTGTGTAGCACTGGAAACTTTCCCTAGGATTTCTGAACACTCTATCAAGCATGGCCCATCCATCTATCCCCTTGAAATTGTTATTGTTTTGTTTCACTCATCTCCTTGAAATTGTGAGTTCTCATTAGGAGCACAGCAGATTGTTAGGAGTCCTGATGAAAAGTCAGGAGGTGATATTCTTCCCTGGAGCCTAAGGTAAATGAGCCCAAATTGATTTATCTCTTCTTCTGAGAATCCAACATGTAATGTCTTCTCCAAGAGAAAATTCTTTTTACCCTTTTATTTTTTGGTCTACTGAAGATTGCACCTAGGGCTTTGTGCATGCTAGGCAAGTGTTCTAGTATAAAGCTACATCCATGCCCTTTTTTAAGGAAGAAAAGTGCTCCTCTTAGAAGCCAGTAGTGAATGTTCTTGAGGCTTCTCTCAAATGCTACACATTTTGGAATAACAGTGACTCCAAAATATGTCTTTATAATTACCTTTTACAGTCAGCTTCCATGGGCAACTGAGAGATGGATAAATTAGCTTGTCAGGATACTTGTAACTGTTAATGCCTAATCTGCAAATAACTGTAATAAGATAAAGTCTGAGTTAAATAAGTAACAAAGGGCAGCAACAGAAGTGTTTTCAAAGGCCCCAGAGGAGGAAATGGGGACAAAATTCATCTGCTTGGGAGCAGTCAGAAGCGGTGCTGGGGCAGAAGCATGAAATATGGCAGTCGGATGGGCATGATGGGGCCTGAGGAGTTTATCTTCCATCCCCCCAGACTGAGCTGGTTCTCTCGGGGAATGAGCCTTCCCGTGGGTCACTTCACCAAACACTCATCAAACGTATGCCTGTTGGGTTAGCCTGCCCTGCTGAAAAGGCAAAACAGTGGGTTCTGGCTTGGAGCCAGCTACCTAGGTTTGAGTTCCCAGTTCTCATGTGGGACTTGGGGTAGGATGCTTCAGCTTCCTGGGTCTCATTTTCTCATTCATGAATTGGGAACATTAATACCAACCTTCACCTTTGGCTATTGCGAGTATGAAATTTTGCAGGATAGAAAAATGTTTTCTTACTATGCTGGGCATCCAATAATTTCCTGAGAAATAAAAGGTGTTTCTTCTGTTTTTATAACAGGCAGTAGTGCTGAAGCTGAAAGGAAAATAGGACATATTGGCGGTGAAAAACTAAAACAGTGCAGCTACTCAGAAAACTGGCATTTCCTCAAAATATTAACATAGATTTACTCTGTGAGCTAGCATTTCACTCTTAGGTACAAACCAAAAGAATTTAAAATAGATATTCAAATACGTACTTGTACACAAATGATCATGGCACTTTTAACAATATCCAGAAAGTAGAAACAACCCAAATGTCTATCAATGAAAGAATGAGTAAGTAAATTTTGTATTTAGTGAGCGGAATATTATACAGTCTCAAAAAGTGATGAAATATGACAACATGCTAAATATGTACTTTTTGAAAGCTCGGGTTGCTATAGCCACTCTGTACAGGGCCAGTTTAGAGGGTTGGTCCCAGCTAATCTGTGACCAGACTCCTGGGTTGGTCACTTATGGTGTCAAGATGTCTTCTTTTGCTGCCTTTGAGTCTCCATAGATGAGTCAGTTGAGCGAGCAGCGTTCCTATGCTGTCTGAGCAGCCCACCAAGATCATAAAATATCTGCTCAATAAAGAAGTCGAGAGGCAAAGCCTTACCTTCCTGGTTTATGCCCTAGTTAATGTAACACCTAGGGAGGGTTGTACACCATGCCGCACTATGCCACACTAACGTCCAAGGATGGACAGAAAGCCACTGCTCTGCCACATTGTGCCACTGCTCTGTCTGAACATGCAGCTCCCAGTGATCCTAAACCCAGTGTCAGTAAAGAACTAAAGAAGCAGAGGCCGGGGCTTTAGCTCAGTTGTTCTGGCTCCTGCCTTGCAAGCGCAAGGTCCCGCTTTCGATCCCTGGTACCCAAAAAAAAAAAAAAAAAGTTTAAAAGACAGTTTATTTGAAGATGGGGAAGGAAGAAAAGAAAGATGACAGGAAGCTAGTCTGGCCAAGTAGGGAGAATTTGAAAGTGAATTTCTCCTGCTTACATTAACTTTGGAAATATATTGTCTTCTGAAATAAGAGTGACATGAAGTATCTCACTTAATTTGGAAATCAGTGAGAAATCGTCACAGAATTCAGAGGCCCTAAATTACACTGTTTTCCAGTATCTTCCTAATTCTTTTTCCATTGCCCCAAATCACAACAGTCTACTTCTTTCTACTGTCTGTCCCATAATAAGCTCAACCAGAGAGGCATAGAGTGGGGGCTCAGAATACTAACTCTGAGGGTCTTATCTTTGCAAATATGTTAATAAAGACTTGGTTGACACTTTTTGTGGCTTACCAGCACCCATGCAACACTTGACCCTGAGGGACAACCTTGCTGTGGTCGGTGCTCAGAGGAGTTGCTCCTCAGCTTCTAGGTGCACATTTGTGCCCTCTAGCAGGGTAGCAGGACACTAAGTCTCCCAGCAGGGGTCCATCGGTACTGGGATACTCATATACTTGGGCTCCAAGAGTACATCTCTTCCTCTTTGGGATGTTAGTATTCTGGGACCACCCAGGGTTGTCTGAGGGAGGTGACCACACCTCCGACATCTGCTGCCCTTTCTGCCAAACATGAGGCCTGGTACCTGGCAGACACTCAGCCTTTCCTGCTGAATGAAGAAACCAGTTCTGACTAGAAAACCCAAGCTTCTGTAGAGAGCCCGTTAGAAATACAGAGGCAATGGTGAAGTCCAGGAAAGAGGAAAATCCTGAATGTCGCTGGAGGTTTAGGGGCTCCTAGGAACCACCTAGTAAATAGGGAGACAGAGGACAAGGGCAGTGCACAAGACTCTTGCCCTTCAGCATGACTTGGGTTTCCAGCTGGTTAATATTTCACAGACTCATTAGGAGCACTCTGTACCCTAGACCCCTCTGCTCTTGTCCCTAGATTCCTGGTTCAACTTCTAGCTGAAAAGTCAAGGCTTTAAAGACAGTATTAAAATGAACATAATACAATATTACCAGTACACTCACCACCCAGATTTGATGTTAAACATCACCCTTGGGGGGTGAGTACGTGTCACAGATACTAAAACCTCAGCAGCCTCCACCAGGGCTCTGAGTTCCAGCTGCCAAGTGCCAACATCTGACTCCAGGTGAGGTAGCTGGATGCAGCACCTACAGCCCTGGCCCTTCCATTTCTGGCTTCTTCCCTGTTTCCTCCTACAAGTTCTCATGATTCTGGCTGTCATCTTTGATCTTTTCCTCCTGCTCACCCCCCCTTCAATCATTCTAATTCTTGCCTTTCTACCCCCATATACACCTTGAGATGTTCCACGTCTCATCACATCAACTGCTTCCCACTCCTTCAAGGCATCACTTTGACTCTTTCTGACCCAGCTGCTCCATTGTGATCGCTGATGTAGATTCTGCCTTCATGCCCTGCACACCATTAATGCAGGGTACTAGAGAAACAATGCCTAGGAGAAAAGTAGAAATAAGCACTTTTTCCTTGGGCAGGCTGAGCTTTGGACAATTTCTTTTTTTTTTTTTTTTTTTTGGACCAGGGATCAAACTCGGGACCTTGTGCTTGCAAGGCAGGCACCGGAACCACTGAGCTAAATCCCCAGCCCCTTTGGACAATTTCTGTAGGCTCAATTTAGTTCATATTAGACCTCCTTGGCCAGGTGCACTTGTACACAAGCTGCACAACTGCATCTGGGGGTCCCTGTCCAGTTCAGGTGCTGTACTCACCTCTGGGGGAATCTGAAACCATTCCTGCCTCACTGATCTACACTCCATGTACAGACCAAATGATGATGCAATACAAGGGTAAATCCCTCTCCATGGAATTGTCAGTGGCACTGCCAATAGGCCTGTAGCCTGGAGGGAATAGAAGGAAGTCTTCCTCTTTGCTTCTTTGGAAGAGCTCCAGTCTTTATCATTGCCTTTGGATGTCTATCTCCAGGTTTCCAGCAGACTCTTCAGCCTTCCAATGCAGACCCTTCAACATCCAGACAGGGACTCACAGGTGACTCTGCAGTGAGCTCCAGGCCTTTGACATTTGACTGGATCCTCCACTCTCCAGCACGCACACACACACACACACACACACACGCTCACCCACTTAGTTATACACACTACACACTAATATTAAATCTGTTCATCTAGTGGATCCTAACTGATACAGTGTATGTTGGGAGAGGTAAGAATGTTTTTGGAGGGCAAGCATCCCTTCCATAGAGAGCTCAACACTTTTGTTTAGCTGTGTCAGTCTTAGTGAGGCACACATTCAACTTAATTGAGTAAAAAATATGAGGGCCCTCGTTCTAAGGCACCACCAGGGCCCAAAACACCTGCCCAATGTCCTGGTTCCTATTGACCAGACATCTGCAGTGTTCGGGGCTGCGAAGGACACCTGTAGGACAGTAGGTGTTTCCACACAGTTGCTGAAGAGGTGACTGGAGGGGAGATGGAGGGCGTATGAGTATGAGACATCATTCAGGATCCATCTTCCTTGGACCAGGTACAGCTCGGCCAGGAAGAAGCACAGATGTAACAGACATTGTTTTTGAGGAAGGAACTTGGACTCTGCCGCTTGTTGAATGAGCCCAAGATGACTGGAACAGTCTAGAGCCTCGTAGCAGAAGTGTGCAGGGGACCCAAGTGGACCTCAGAGAGGGCTTAGTGTGCTGAGTGAGAGGTTCTGCCTCCTAAAGAAAATAGGAGGAAGGTGGCAGTCCTCCCATGAGAGTGAGGTCTGTGGAGCAGTCCAAACCCTGCTTTCCCCTCCAGGTTACTTCTGCAAAGATCACATGGGTGGATGGACTTGGGCTCCCTGCTTAGTAACAACTCAGCTCATTGACCTTGGGATTTATGATTAACGTATATTCCCAGGAGCCAACGAGGTGGCACCCAGGTCTGCTTCCCAGAGCTGGCGACAGGCCCTAGACGGTGTCTTCTCAATGCCATTTGGAGCCTGAGAGCTTGGGCCACCGTCTACACTGTCACTCCACAGTAGAGCAGCTAAGTGGACAGGGGTGGAAGGTCAGGCCTCTCCATATGGTCCAGGAGCCCCTGAACATTACTGGGGATCTAAAGGCCAGGCCATTTCAGAGTTTGGCCCTTTTGCCTTCTCAGCAGCCTATGCCTTTACCCTCAGCAGGAGGATTTGTTGATCTTTTGCTGGGGATCACAGGATTTCTGCAATGGATGGAACCTGGGGAGGGAACAAAGGCCTGAAGACAGAGGTCTGGTGCCCCAGGTGCCATCCCAATATGCCAAGAAGCCCAGAGAGACTGTGTTAGGGTAATGAGGGTGGAGGGGAAGATACTATGGATATCAGTGCTTCATATATGTTATTCTATTCAATCCTCAGCAGCAGTATGTTACTGTGCTTTTCAGATGAAGATACAGAGGCTCAGAGATGTTAAGTGACATGCTCAAGGTCGAACAGCTAGAAAGAGAAGAAACCAATGTTCTAACCAGGTGTTTTTGATGCTCACTTTCTCACACTGCTAGTTTCCTGCTTTCCCATCAGTGATGAAAGAAAAATGTAGCCTTGAACTGGTCTCCCTTATTCTGAGAAGACCATGGTTTGTGGGAGACTCACATGGCTTTTTCCTCTCCCTCCCAGGTCTGTTCAAACGGTGTGCCATCAAGTCTAGAGGTCATTTGTGCACCCTGATATTTTTGACACTCGTGTCCCCATGGCTCCTTATCACATCCGTAAATACCAGGAGAGTGACCGAATACCAGTGTTGGACTTGTTCTACCAGGGCATGGTGGAGCACATCCCTGCCACCTTCCGCCACACACTGAAGCTGCCCCAAACCCTCGTGTTATTAATTGGGGTGCCCCTGTGCATACTCCTGACCTGTGGATCCTGGCTGCTGGCTCTTTTGTCCAGCTTCGCCCTCATTGTTTCCCTGCAGCTTCTTGTCAGATACCCCTGGAAGCAGTATGTGGCCACATGTTTGCACACTGACATGGCTGACATCACCAAATCCTACCTGAGTGCATGTGGCTCTTGCTTCTGGGTGGCCGAGTCTGAAGGGGAGGTGGTGGGCACTGTGTGTGCTCTGCCGGTGAAGAATCCCCCGCCGGGGAAGAAGCAGTTGCAGCTGTTTCACCTCTCAGTGGCCATGGAGCACCGAGGAGAGGGGATAGCGAAAGCCCTGGTCAGGACTGTCCTCCAGTTTGCCCGGGACCATGGAAATGATGAAGTTGTGCTTGACACCAGCATAGTGCAGCACAGTGCCCTGGCCCTCTACCTACGCATGGGCTTCCAGGAGACAAACCAGTTCTACTTTTCCATTATCACAAGGCTTGTAGCTATTCCTACAGTTCATTTAACATACTACCTCCCAACAGCCGGGCATAGTGGTGCACTTCTGTGATCTGTGCACTCGCCAGGAAAAGGTGGGAGGATTGCTATGAGTTCTAGGCCAGCCTAGAATCTCAGTCAGGATCCAATTGACTCAGCTGTACTAACAAGCCAATCCTACATTTAAGTGGATAAACAATAGAATCTTATCACTGAACACATCTGAATCTAGCATTTTTGAAAGTGGAGTGGATGACTCTGCTCCATTCTGTCTTTCTGGATTATCTATGTTTCCTTTATGTAACAGCACACTAATGTTGCATTAAAAAATCTGTGAAATGTTAATACACGTGTTTCACTTATGAGCCTGTAGAGCAGCCAGTATCTTCTGGGCTGGGCTGAGCATCTCTCTGCATCTCAGGACCTGTGCAAATATCCTGGCTTGGCTGAACTCTCAGATCCACTGGGGTTCATCCTGCTCACAAATGACAGCTCAGGCAGAGGCCTGGCATTATAATGGCATCAAAGTGCAAGCAGAAAGGAATAAAGGCTATGCCAGGTGCCTGGAGGTTTTCTACCGGGAGCCATCACAGCCTCATGGGAGAATGGAGCCAGCTGCATAGAGAAGCTGAACAGTCTCAGAGCAAAGGGGCAGGGTGTGGCCTTGTGATTCATATGCGTCAGTGACAGTGACTTGGGGGAGGGAGATCTGGCAAGGAGTGTTTCTACTTTTTCAGTAAGAGAATGTAGAAGTGGTGAGAGTCCCAGTTCTGCCACCATTGGGACACAGCATGCCTCATTCCTCTGTCCCCAAAACTCGGAACTCCAAAATGTGTAAGAGCCTCAGGTCTATGTCATCCTTGAAGCCCCCAGTACAAGGGTGACTTGGGATGTGAGTCTGTGCAGATGTTTTCAGGACTGTCATCTTTTTCCAGCTGATTCATTCCAAAACCAGGGTGCCCTGTGAATGTCTGAAGTCTCTCACTGGTCCTCCTAACACAGAGGCTGAGTTCCTGTTCCCATCTTCTTGGACAGCAACTCGTAACACTGAGCAATACTGAGCATCCCTGGTGTGTCTCCTCTTCACTCAGATGGGCTAATTCTGCCTGATCCTGGTATCTGGACTTGTCACAGGCCCATTTCACCCACCGGGAAAACTTGCTATGCTCATGCATTGATTCTCAATGTGAGTGATTTGTTGCCAGGACCCTGGGCCTCTACAAGACCTCTTCCATGTTGTTCTGGTTGGGCCTGACTCGATGCCACCTGTAGGTCCCTCTGCTAGTCTGTCCTCTCAAACCTGCCTTCAATGTGCTTCTATAAACTAAACCATTTATACCCTTCACACACCTGTTCTCAGATTCCTCCTTCCCTTCCACCCCAACCATTGTTCACATCAGATGTCACTTGCCTTCAGAGTGCTGGTTCCAGTTTCTTACTTACTGGTGAGGCTGTGGACAGCCCCTGTGTGGTGGGAAGAAGCTGTGGAGTCTCTTGGCTCTCCTCGGCCAGTAAGGCTGCAGGAACAGTTCTCCATGGGGATGTGGTTGGGTTGGGATATGAGGGAGGAGGCCAGGATGGTTCCTGTGCTTTGCAACATTTCGTCAATCAAAGAAAATTGTTTTACTCAGTCCAGACAGAAGTAGTCAGGTCCTTCTGGGGTCAGAGACCAGAAGTGCTGAGTGGCCATAAAGGATCAGAATGTAAATTCTGTCCCAGTAATGTGATGGGATAGCCTGGGCACTGGGAAGGCCATCCAATGCTCCCACTCCTAACTGTTGGATGCTGCCTCCAGGGACGGGGCCTCTGCTCCTGGGAACCCAGCTTCAGCTCTGCAGCCTGCTTTCCCCTTGCTCCAGCCCCTGGACTCCCACCTCAGCCAGCTGCTCTGGGTCCCTCATTCTGCTGTAGACCTCATAGTATGCTGATCCCTTGGCCTGGAATATTGATCCTGTCTCCACCCCTTCCCACTGTTCGGTGGGTTCGGCAACTACAGTTTTTACCTAAGGGGGAGGGAGAACCTGGTGGAAAGATAACTTGTGAGAGGAGGAAGCACTTCATCCTGTTTGCAGTCTGGTCATCATTGGAATTTAGACCTTTGTTTCTCTCAGTGTATCCATACACCTGCTACCACATTGCCAGGATGCTTGTTACAAACAAGGTGGAAACCAATCTTATGGTCCCCAAGAGTAATATTAATAGCAAAATGTTCATACTGGACAGATTCCTTCTGCAGCAACACAGGAGGAAGCTACTAGGATGAAGTGGTCAGGAGTGTGCTGAACTGGTCCAGGCTCCCAGACCTGGTCATCACTCACAACCAGGGAGGGAGTGCCCTGCGCTGGCCCTAAGATTTGGAGGAGGGCATGATAGGGTCACAGAAGGGGCCCAAAGATCAAAGGGAACCTCATAAATTGTCTACTGAGAAGGAAGAAATTCTGCTATGAGATCTGATACAACCTAAGGAAATCCAAGACAAGTTGTCCAGACTGGAGTTCAGCAGGAGTTGGCGAGAAGTGGGGAAAGATGGCTGTGGGAGTACATGCTTCTTCTTGGGCTGATGCTAGTATTTTGGGACTTGAAGAAGGAAGTAGGGTACAACATGGAGAATTTGGCACATGCCACAGAGTTTTACACGTTAAAAAAGTTTAGTTTATGTTAATGTAGATTTCATCTCACAAAATGAGAAAAGAGAAGAGTTCAGTTGTTTCCAGACTTGCAAGGTTGAGAGAGAGAGGTAAGATGTTGATAGGTTTTCTTAGGAATAGAGTAGCTGCTGCCCAGAGGCAGTGGGAGGAACCACTTTGACTCTAGCTGTACAAGTTAGCAACAGAAATCTGAACAAGAAATACCTGAAAGCGAGGCCAGGGTTCGAACCCCATCCTGTTTGACTCTAAAATCCATGTTTGGTCCCATAGGAAGTTCCACTTTCAGTGTTTATCATCTCAGTGTGGAGCATGAGGTATAAGCAATTCAGGGCCTGTTTTCAGAATGTGAAATTACAAATACAAATAGATTTTCTTGGAACAGGTCAGTGCCAGGAAGAGAAGGAGTTTGGTTTGAAGCTTAACATCTGTGACTTTGTAGTAAATGTGCCTCTTGCTTGTTCCTGCACCTTGGAATACACAAACTGGTTAACTCTTGCTTTAGTTAGGGCTGGTGATTTAGCTCAGTGGCACCACACCTGCCTTGCAAGTGCAAAGTCCTGAGTTCGATCCCTGGTACTGAAAACAAAAAACAAAAAGCAAAATAACAATAACAAAAATCCCTCTTGCTTTAGTCATGCAACACACACCTACTAGGTACAGAGCTTGTTCTGATGTTTAACATATAACAGTAAAGCACAGAGTAAATATGCTTGTTCTTGGGGGGCTACTGAATAAATATAAAAACAAGTCTATAGCACTTAGAGTGTGCTGGAAGGTTATGAAATAACAGGAAGCCAGACTGAGAAGGAGTCCTAGCACAAGGGCTGTAGTAGGAACCTTCCTCATCAACTTGAGAGGGCATCCAGCAAGTCATCTTGGGGAGCTAAGTAGAACTGGTTCAGGAGATTTGCTTAAAGCCTGGGGACCAGGTGATCTAGGGCAAAAATGAGTCCCAGGGTGAGCATCCTCTGGTGAGGTCTCGTCTTCCCTCCACACCTGAGCTACACCTGTGTACACCAAGAAGCCTTGGCCATGAATGACTGCCACATTGAGAGCTGCGCAACCCAGGAAGGTGAAGGATGACAAGTAGCCCTGACCAGCATGTCCTCCACTGCTCTCTGCATGGACACTGAGGCAAGGAGAAGCTGAGATGCTGTGTAGTGTGTATAGAGAGTGTGGGGAGCCTACCTGGGAAGGGAGGTCAGGGCAGTGGTGACTATGTCTGTGGCCCAAGTGCAGGACAGCCATCCATGGGGGCCCAGAGCAGAGGCAGCTTGTGTCCAGGGTCTCCTCATAAGGCTGGACTGCAGGTGATCACATAGGCCAGATCCTTGGCGGAACATGGGCCCCTTTTTCTGAAGGGTTTCAGAAAGAGCAGTGGCCTCATATTCTAGGGTATATGTGTCAGCACAAAGGGAGTAGGACAAGTCGAGGAGAATGCAATGAATCACTGTAGGCAGGCAGGCAGGACCACTGGGACATCAGGGTATGCACCCCCTGCCCTTGGAGAGTCCCCTGTGGCCACCTGCAGTAACACTGCCTTTGACCCTTGCCATGAATCTTGATCTATATTTGCCCTTGAATTGCCCTCCTTAACTGAAGAGCCTATATGTGTACATGTGTGTGTATGTGCATGTGGGCATTACATTGTGTGTGGAAAATGTGACCCCATGGGTGAGCCCAGAGCCACCCAGGCAGGCCACTGTCCCAGGTTGAAGCTTATGGTGTTCTGGACTCTTTAAGCCATCACATCCTTGAGATGTACATTCACATTAAGCAAATCTTGCCTTCCTGGAAGATCCCCAGGCCCTTAGTACATCCCACACATCATCTCCAACTCATATAATCTTCTGTAGTGGAGTCCCTGGGCCTCTTTTCTGGTTCCCCAACTAGTCTGGGTCCCTTTCTGAGAAGCACCGAGGTAATCCTGGCCAAGCTTCCAGAATTCAGCTACAGTGGAGATGGGTACATATGACACTGAAGAAAGGTAACTGACATGGCTCCAGGAAAGTCAGAAACACAAGTGCTCTAAATTCCTCTTTCCGGTAGTTATGGGGTCCCATGAACCTTCTAAGAGCTTCTGCTAGGGCTGACTAGGTGCCAGAAGGATGAAGAATGAGTAAGTATTCTAGCATTGTTTTCTGTTGCACAAATCCTCACTGAAGGCTCCTGGCTTTTAGGCAATAGAATTAGAAATAAAACCTCTCCACCCCCAATCTGAAAAGCCTGTCTGTAGATACTGTAAGAAAGAATCCACGTTCATCACTGAAGAAATACAAACCCAAGTGTGATGCTTATCATGATCTGTTAGGAGATTGCAAAGACAGGAAGGAACTTCACCCTTAACACAGCCAGGGCATAAAGCCATGCTACACACTCCTGACAAGCAATACTCAGTCCTCAAGTAGAGGAGTCGCTGGCACCATGTGTCACACATGATCCATCTAAATTCATTCAAGCCCCTTGCCCTTCTGCCCTTAACAAGTGGCTTTAGACAAAGGGAAAAAGGACTCCTATCTCCATGACAGGGGCTAAATTTGCCCTTTAGAGGCCAAGTTAGGCCTGTCCCTATTCAGAGCCTAGGCAGGGCACCATCTCCCTGGATGGTTCCATTTCAAAGAGGCCCGCATGTCCTCAGTCCCAAGTGTAAAGCTGGCAAGAGGCTTATTAGCAGTTGAGATTTGCGAACATGGCAAAGAGGGCAGAGGAAGCATTTACAATGACGTGATTTCTAATTAGAATGCTCTGAGAAAAAAAGAGGGGGGGTATGTCTTCCTTTGATTTTTAAAAAGGTACAAATCAGCCCCATAGTTGTAACTTTACTCTAATTTCTCCTGCTTCTGATAGCAGTATTGCCTGACTCCTGATCAGGCCACCAGGATTACCAAACCCAACACAAAGTCTGTGAAGAGAAAGTTTTTATTTTTTCTAATTACTGAAAAAATGAGCTTGCCTAGATCTGTGTGATCCTTTCCAGAAAAATATAACTGTGAGGAAGTAAAATGAACTTTAATGAAGTTACCTCGAGGTGCTGGGTTGTCCTTTTTCCTATTTCTCTTAGGGAGGCTTTGTTGGTAACCCCTCACTGTCACCACATAAGAGCTGAATTTTTAAGAGTCACATGCTAGTTCCAAGGCACTGGTCTTGTGTTTTCACTTTCACATGATCTGCTGCAAACACCTACTTCCAAGTTACCTCCCTTAGGGCTTGAGGACTCCTCCCATTATTTAGTGATTTGCAATGAACTAGAAACATTGACTTCAAATGAAGACATTTCAAAATGTCCTGGTTTGAAAGTTCTCAATCTTGAAGATCCGATGTTGACAATGAAACCATAAGTTTGGCTGCCATGCCATCATTTTCATCAGGAGAAGCAGGCTGGCCTGCAGGTTCCTGAAATTATGAACCATGAATTTCAGTACAACTTAGGTAAGCTGCAAATAATATGCTATGACATTGCTCAGATCTCTGACATTTATACATCTTCTGCTCTACTTGGGAATTCCCAAACTTGTAACTGGTGGGTCACCACCACCCCAAAATCATCACCTGTCTTCACATCTGTATCCCTAACAACTCCAGCCCAGAAATGATCTATCCCTTTCCTGGAAGCAGGGACCCAGTCGTAAGGGTCAAGGGAAGTGAACATCACTGGGGACTCCAGCAGTGGGTCCCAGCCTCCTGTGAGCCACCACAACACCTGCAAAAGGTTAAAGAATAGATGGAAACAAGACTTATTATAGTGAAGCTGAGTCTTGGGTCCTGATCAGTGCTGCTCTAGGCAACAAAGACAAAGGCCCCCAAGCACATCCAGTATTTATTGAATACAATCATGAGAAGGAATAGGGAGTTAGGGAGCTTTGAAGTCATCTAGTGAATTACTACCGAACACCTGGCATGATGGCACCAGGCAAGGCTGCTGGAAGTAGGCACTGCTTATCTTGCTAGTATAGAAGAAACTGGTACTAGGACAAGGTGCAATTAGCAAGCAACCCGCAAGGTCAGTGAAAAGCGAAAATTCAGGGGAAAAGATTTTAATTGGGGTCACTCTGACCTCTGCTGCACATAATTTAGCAGGGCCCTGTCACTTCACTGACCAGGACTTAGGCCTCAGTGACAGCCATTAGCAAAGGAGCAGTACTAGCCCAACTCTCCTAGCTGACATGCCCATTTGAGTCATGCAGGGCTTCGGTCTGACTCCTGATATAAAACAGGATAGCCGACTTAGGGGAGGCAAGAAGCATGTGCTACTCATAGCCTGCTACTACTGGGCAGGGATGTCTCCTACAGATCAGGCATGTTCTCTCTGACATGTTAGTGTCAGTTCTCAGGCACTCCCAAGCTTCTAATCCTAGAACTGAGTCCCAGGTTTCCCAGTGTTGGTGGATGGAACTTCTCACCCTGGGACACTGAGGTTCATGGCTGGAGGGAAAGAACAAACTTTACAATCAGTTTTTATTGTGCATGCCCTTAAGCCTCTCAATTGTGCAATTGAAATTGGCTGCAGTGAAGTTGGGGGTTGATTGGTGCTTAAGCACTCACATGTTTTCCCCACACCCCATCCGCCAAAATAGTTGTATCAGTCAACTCAATAATCTATGTATTGTAAAAGTTGTCAGAATAAAACTAGAGTCATTTTTGTCAATCTATATCCAAATAAATAAATGAACAAAGTGAGGTAATTGTTTAGGAAGGAGGAATCACATGGATGGATGTGTGACCAATAGCAAGAAATTATCACCAAAGACCCTCCTAAAGCCATGCTGTGATGATGCCAAAGGCCAACAAACATTGTACCACAAACACTCCAGGGAGGGGAACTGTCCAGTGTCAGCTCAGCCTAGGAGTGGTGTCATTCTGGTCACTGATCCCAGAACCCCTTGGATTATAATTTAAAAACCTTCTACAGGCTAGATGTGGTGATGCATGCCTGTCATCCCAGCATTCGGGAGGCTGAGGCAGGAGGATCACTGTGCATTTGAGGCCAGCCTGGGCTACATAATGTGCTCAAGGCCAACCTGAACTACATAGTGAGACCCTGTCTCAAAACAAAACAAAACAAACAAAAAAATCCTTCTGCGTTTTTCCTCATTTCTCCCCCCATACCTCCCCTTACCTCATCCTGTCTGTATAGGCTCAGAATTTGCTGTGGCCCATGAATTCTGTTGTGATGTCCCTCTATGTCCTTTTTACATCTTTAGGGAATCAGCCTCTGCATATTATTTTGCCATAATAAAAGAGAGGAAATGGTTCTAGCGGGTGAGTACCTCCTCTAGCCTCTCCCTGTGGACACACCTGTCAGATTTTAAAATCTGAACTCCATAGTGATGAGGAAGGATGCAAAAGGGAACCAAGAAAGGGATCTCTCCAACTGAATGTGAGCTCGGGACCGAAAAAGGGACAGAGGTGACTGTGATGGTGACCAATTAGTGCAGGTGTGCTCTCCCAGGAATTCAGGATAACTTCATAGGGGTCGAGATGCAATTTGTTTTATATTAACTTGGAAAATATACTCTCTTCTGGAAAGCAGCTGGAGTAAGTGACCCAGATTATCTCCCTTATTTCCAAAATGAATAAATTACAGAGTTCAGAGGTCCTAAAATTTGAATGTGTTCTTCAATCTTCTCATTCTTTTCCCATTGTTCATCATTTTTAGAACCATCTTCTTTCTTTTCCCTGTCCCATGAGTTCAACCAGACTTGTGGGAAGCAGAGGCTCAGAGTATTTACACTCTGGGGCTTTATCTTCTTCTCAGATCTGCTTAAGTACTGTATATATAGCACCCATTGCCTAAACTCTCTGGACTGCAGGGCACTGACTATAGGCACTGGTGACTCATATATCAGACAAATCAATGGAAATCACTACCCCTGAGCTCTGACCAGAAGTCAAAGATCTGAAAGCTCAGCAACCTAGCATGCTAGGTTCTGGTTGCTGCCCCTTCTGTTCTTGCAGTAGGAAGCTGAAGGCAGTGCCTACAGGCAGGTCCTCATCTTTCCAAACATGGCCTCTGGCCAGTGTCCTCCAAGGTGCTCTTGCCACAGTCCTGGCTGTCATCTCAAAACCCTTCCTCGTGTTCATGCTCCTCTGAATCATTCTAACACCTGCCATTTGTGCTCTAAATCACACCCACAGGTGGTGCAGATTTCACCATTTTCACTGTCTCACAATGGACAAGCCACGTGTTTCTCTAATTGGCTGCTACTAGTGTATATGGCTCCTTATCAACACTGAACAAAGCTCCCCATTCAAGCAAGGAGCCAATGGGTATGAATATTAATGGGAAAACAAGACCTTTTGGCGTCTTTTTAAGTGTCTTTTCCTTTAACTTGACACCACTATGTACCAAGGACTCTGCCTTGGGAATCAGAATAGACTATATCAGTTCACAACGGGCATTTCTGACCAGGTACTTTGGCACCTGCACACCTATGCCCAGGGGCCAGTTTCTTTCCAGGATCATCCATGCACCTCTGGAATTAGAACTTTCTATTCTAGGCCCCTCTCATTCATGCTCCAAGTGCAGAGCGATGACCATACATATACACTCCATACCATGTTAACTCCCTACTAAAATCATGTCTATGGCTTTCCTTGCTCCTGGAATAGAGTCTACACTTCATATCCTGCATGTACAGGCCTGGGTGGCCTCACCTACTCCCCTAAATATGATCTTGCCAGACACTTTTCCCAAAGCTGAGCCCTCCTCCTGGCTGTGGTCAGGCCTCTACTCCTCAGCCTGAGGAGGTCACCTCAATGTCTGCTGAGGCCTGCTTCCTCATATCTGCCTCTTCTGGCTCTTATCACAGCTGGGAGGGCCTCCACCTGCATCCACATGCTTAAATCTCCTGAGGAGCTCCTTCCATGAAAGACCCAGCATTTCTGCATCTCTGTTTCATCCCAAGTGTGCACTTGTCCCTTGCCCCACAGTAAGAATGAGGAAAATCCTGGACTGAAAGACTGGCTTCTGCTGTCCTTCTGCTCCAGGGAGGGAGAGAGAGAGAGAGAGAGAGAGAGAGAGAGAGAGAGGAGCCAATACATTCACTGGTCTACATGGGTTTTGATTGTGGGCAGATGTGAATAATTTGTGAATTGTGAATGGGAAGCAATCCTTCCATAGAGGAGACTTCCACTGTGCGGGATTTGCCCTTCTGTTTTGCTTTGCCTGTCTTAGTGAGGTGTATGCTCAGCTAAAATGTGTAAGAAACATATGGTACTGGCTCTAAGTCACCATCAGGACTCTTGATGGCTGCCCACTGTCTGGAACCTGTCATCTAGACATCAGCAGTGCTGGGGGCTACACAGGACACTTTCAGCACAGCAGGGGCATCCACCTGGTTGCTGAGGGAATGAATGGAGAAGGTGTATGAGGTTTATGTGTCTGGGTGGCTGAGTCTGAATTACCTGATACTTCCAGGAGAAGTGCAGCTGTGAAAGACTTTGGTGCTGAGCCAGGAGACCTGAACCCTGGCCTATGATAAGAGAGCCCAAGGTAAGTGGCACAGTTTCAATGCTTCTACCAAGTATGTGTAGGACACCATGGTAGAGTGTGCACAGGGCTTAGTGTGTCTCATGATAGTTGCTGAGAGAGATCTGAAGGAAACAGGAAGAGAGGTCCAGGCCTCTCATGCGGGTGAGTACCCTTGAGCTGTTCCAAATCCTGTGTCTCTGTACAGGGTATTTCCCCAGGGATCACAACAGTGAAAGCTCCTTTCTCTGCCACTTTCCTACTCCTTGACTTTTTAATTTATGATTTATAAATATTCATGAGCTTGCCAATGAGGTTGCACCCAATTCTTTTCCCAAGAAGAGGGGTGGCCCTACACAGTCTGTAATGCAAGTCAGTTGGAAGCTGAAGGCTGCCACCCTGGACCCTCTTGGCTCTGTGAGAGGACATGAGTACATATTTAGGCCTCTCAGTATGGGCCCAAAGATCCAAATTTTCTTAGCAATCTCAAAATTAGGGCACTTTGGTACTTCCACTTTTTACCTTATCAGCATCCGCCACTTTCAATGTTGGAGGAAAGAAGCTTAGCTGCATTTCCTGCTGGACAATACAGGATTTATGAAACACATGGACCTTAGGAAGGGGCCAAGCACTAGAGACACAAGATCTGCCTGCCACACATGCCAACAGGTTCAAAGAATCTGTAATAGGGTAAAGGAGTTGGAGGGGAGGGGATTTCTTGTAAATTATTCTAGTAAATCCTCAAACAATTCTAGAAGGCAGGTTTTTTTTACCCTGTTCAACAGATAAACGCAGGCTCAGAGAGATTAAGTGATGTGTCAAAGGTCATACAGCTAAAAATGGGAAGAACTAGGGTTCCAATAACATGTTTCTGGCCCTCACCTCCCATTGGTGGTGGGCTTCTTCCTTTGGAGTGACAAAAGAAAGACACACTGAACAAAGTATTCATGGTGCCTGGGTGACCGAGAATGGTGGAGTACTCACATGACTTCCTCTCTCTTCTCTGTCTGTCTTGAACTGTTAGATTTTGGACCCAGAAATGTCAACATAACTCCTTATTACATCCACAAATACCAAGGAAAGTGGCTGAAAAGCAGTTCTGGTTTTGTTTTCCAGAGGTATGGCTAAGCTTGTCCCTGCCACTTTCTGCCATATAGGATGCTGCCTGGAACCCTCCTGCTTGAACTTGGGGTGCTGCTCTCCCTGCTCCTTCCTGGTCTCTGGCTCTTGTCAATCATGTCTAGCCTCACTCTGCTCCTCTTCTTGTGTTTCCTTGCCAGTCACCCCTGGAAGCAGTATGTGGCCACATGTTTGCACACAGACCTGGCCAACATCACCAAATCCTACCTGCATGCATGTGGCTCCTGATTCTGGGTGGCTGAATCTGGAGGGCATGTGGTGGGCACTGTGTGTGCTGTGCCAGTGAAGAATCCCCCACTGGGAAAGAAGTGGTTGCAGCTGTTTCATCTCTCAGTAGCCATGAAGTATGGAGGTGAGGGAATAGCAAAAGCCCTGGCTGGTCAAGATATCCTCCAGTTTGCCTGAGACCAGAGCTATGATGAAGTTGTACTTGGGACAAGTTCTCTAACCCTAACCCTAACCCTCTATCTGCACATGCACATTCCAGAAGACTGGCCATTACTTTGTGAATATAATCTAGAGGCTAACAGATATTCCTGTATTTCATGTAGTATACCACCTTCAGTTCCAGATAGAGACCTGTAATCTATTTCCTTGTGTATTCATCAGAATCGGATTGAGTCTGCTGCAGAAACAAGCAAACTATGACATTTCTGTGTTACAAACCATAAAATCTTATTGCTTGTCTTTATCTGAGTCCAGCATGTGTGCTGGTGGTTTGCATCCAATGACAACTCTTCTCCATTCTGTCTTTGTGCATTGCCCCTGTTTCATTTTTCTAGTGCCATGATAATGTTGCTTTAGAAACAACCACATCACAATAATAGACACACATTTTCTCAGAAGTTGTGGGCCAGCAGTTTCTGCTGGGTTTGGCTGGGAGCTTACTGGTCTCAGGACATCTGTCCAAATGTCCTGGGTTGGCCGAAGTGCTAGGCATCAGGGCTTCATCTTGTTCCAGCAGCCTAACTGAGGCAGGGCTCAAGGTTCCTAAAGAAGAGTTCAAACAAAAGCAGACAGGTGCAAAAGGCTTTTCCAAACCCTTTCAGGTGTCACATTTGAAACATCCCATCTGTAGGGGAGAGATGGAGCCAAATGTATAGTAGAAGAGCTCCAGTCACATAGCAAGAGGCTAGGATTCAGTCCTGTGAGGAGACTTTGGCAGTGGTGTGCTGCATCTTCTCTAGTTCACAGTGCATGCAAAGAGCAGGAAGGCAGGTGAGCATGAAGTAGAGGATGTTTGCATGAGGAGACAAAGATGAGTTGAACCCTCATGCTGGTTGGACCCAGTCATGTTGGCACCATGACTAAGGGGAGTCAAGAGAAGGTGTGTTCTTGTGTATCCTGGAAGAAAGGACGTTGAAGAACTGATTCCCAGATCTGTCACTTTTGGAATCTATACTAGACTCAGCCTGGTCCCCAAAGGCTCCAGGACTACAGAACCATAGCTGCCTTGTCTTGACTATGTCATCCTGGAACCCCCAGTAAAAGGGTGAGTAGGGACTTGGGTTGTGTAGATATTCACAGGACTGGACCTCTTCCCAGCTACTTCATCTCTAACACTAGGGTGCTCTAACACTAGGTGCACTATGGGGCTCTGGAGCCTATTGCTGGGTCCTCCAGTCCCACAGGCTGACCTGCAGAATTCGTGAGTCCAAGCACACCTCAACCAAGTTCTGGCAATTCTGTGGGTCCTCTCCCAACCTAACATATATCTTCCCTCTACTGAAAGGTCAGATGGAGCACACCCTGTGCAATCATGCCAGCTGACCCTCACACAGATGATTGAACCACTTGGAAGCTTTTTGCCACATTCCTGGTGAGATTCCAAATACCACTGGGACCAAAGGCCTCAACATTTCCTCCTCCATGCCAGTCAGCTTGACTCAAGCCTTATCAAGAACCCACAATTCCTGAGCACCACTCCCAGTGCCAAGGAGCAGAGCCGCCCGCAGCACTGAGGAGGAGCCCTTCTGGGTCACCATACCACCACCCCCAGTGTTGAGGAGCAGAGCTGCTTCCAGCCCTGAGGAGGAGATGTTCAGGCCACCATACCACCACCCCCAGTGCTGAGGAGGTGAGCCACCTGGGTGTCAGCATCACAAAATTGCCCTCCCCGCTGAAATGAGAAGACATGTAAACAAATGTCAAAACCAGACTTCCAGATCAACTAAAGCAACCCCAAAGGGAAATGAGATGGAACAATCTGATACTCAACCACCTGGACTCCCCGAACTGGCAATGAAAGAGGACCTGGAAAAAATGAAAACAGAAATAATTTCTCTGATAACAGCAGAGACTGAGCCCATAGTGCAAGACATGATTAATAAATCTAGCATGGACACAGATTAAAAAAATGAGGATCTGAGAAACATCATGGCATCCCAACATAGGAAACAAATGGAATCCATAAAACAGATGCAAACAGATTTCCAGGAGGTTAAAAACTCCACTGAAGTCTATGCAGCAAAATGAGCCAATGTGAGGACAGAATTTCAGATACAGAAGATAAGATTGCAATTACTGACCACGAAGAGAAAAATTGCTTTAAAAATGCAAGGAATCATGAGAAAGCAATCCAGCAGCTACTAGACGATGCAAAGAAGAATAACGTAAGACTTATTGGAGTCAATGAAGAAACAGGAGAGAGTGCAGATGACATAAAATAACAGTTCACAGAAGTAATGGCAGAAAACTTCCCAAGCAGGGAAACAGAACTTGACATACAGATAAGTGAGGCATATAGGACTCCAACTAAACTTGATCAAAAAAAAATCTACACATAAACATATAATAGCTAAATTTCCAGAAAGCCAACAGAAGAACAAAATTCTACAGAGAAAAGAAGCAAATCACATACAAAGGAAAGACCATCAGAATCACAGCAGACTTCTCAGTGCACACCCTCAAGGCAAGAAGACCTTGGAGTGATGCATTTTGAGCCCTAAAGGAAAACAGCCTCCAACCCAGATTGATGTACCCTGTAAAACTATCTTTCAAAATTGATGGAGAAATAAGATACTTTCATGACAAAGAACACCTTAGGAGCTTCATGGATACCAAACCAGCACTCCAAAGAATTTTAGACAATATCCTAGGAAAAGACAATGAGGATCACAACCCCAGGAAGCTCAGCAGAATGAATCCACCAGGCATGACAAGGAATTGAATGCAAAGGGGGAGAAATCAACAATAAGAAAAACACATGACAATGATAACTCAATAGGTATAAGTTATAACCATCAATGTGAATGGTCTCAACTCACCAATCAAAAGAAATAGACTGGCAAAATGAGTCAAGAAGCAAGATCCAACAATATGCTGCATACAAGAAACACACTTAATTCAAAAAGAAACTCATAGACTGAAAGTTAAAGGGTGGAAAACAATACTCCATGTGACAGGAACCTGAAAAAAAGGCAGGAGTAGCTATCCTCTTTGCAGATCAAGTGGATTTCAAACCAACACCAATGAAGAGAGACAAAGAAGGACACTACATCCTTGTAAAGGGAAGAATCCAAGAGGAAGAGATGACAATCATAAATATCTATGCACCAAACACTAGTGTGTGAAACTATATAAAACAAATACTAATGGACATGAAAAGTCATATATACAGTAATACAATAGTAGGGGTGGAACTCAATACCCCATTGTCATACATAGATAGATCAACTAGACAAAACATAAGTAATGAAATACTAGAACTCAGTCAAATTCTTGAACAAATGAACTTAACAGATATTTACAGACTGTTCCACCCCACACAATCAGAATACATACTCTTTTCACCTGCACGAGTCGTTCTCCAAAATAGACCACATACTTGCTCATAAAATGAGTTTAAGTAAGTGCAAAGGAATTGAAGTTATCCCCTGTATATTATTAGACCAGAGTGCAATGAAATTGGAGATCAACAGCAAAAGAAACTACAAAACTTTCATAAACACATGGAAATTGAACAGCACACTTCTGAGTAACCAATGGGTCACACAGGAAATTAAAGAAGAAATCAGGCAGTTCCTTCAATTAAATGACAATGACAACATATCAGAATCTGTGGGACACAATGAAAGCAGTCTTATGAGGGAAATTCATAGCAGTGAGTACTCATATTAGGAAAACAGAGCGAGCCCTATTAAACAACCTGATGCTGAACCTCAAGCTTCCAGAAAAAGAAGAACAGGACAAACCCAAAGCTCATACAAGGAAGGAAATTATAAAGAGCAGAACATGAATCAATTGAATGGAGACTAAGAGAATGATAAAGAAATCAAGGAAGCCAAGAGTTGGTTCTTTGAAAGAATCAACAAAATTAGCCAACCTTATCAGAAAAAGGAAAGAAAAGGCCCAAATCCATACAATTAGGAATGAAAAGGGTGAAATTACAATGGACCCAGCAGAAATCCAGAGGATTATCAATACCTACTTTGAGAACCTATATGCCGTTATGATGGAAAACACAGAAAAAATGGACAGGTACCTAGATACATATGAATTACCAAAGTTGAATGAAGAAGACCTAAAAATTCTAAACAACCCAATATCAAGCAATGAAATTGAAAATGTAATTAAAACTTACCAACTGAGAAAAGCCAGGGTCCTGATGGTTTCACTGCTGGATTATACAAGACATTTAGAGAGGAACTACTGCCACTAGTGCTTAAACTCTTCAATGAAATTGAAAGGTAAGCAATACTCCCAAATTCATCCCTGGAAGCAAGCATCACCTTGATCCCCAAAGTAGAGAAAAACCTAACCAAAAAAGAGAACTATAGGCCAATCTCACTAATGAACATAGATGCCAAAATCCTTAATAGGATACTGGCAAATAGAATGCAGAGGATCATCAAGAAGATCATACACCCTGACCAAGTGAGATTCATCCCAGAAATGCAAGGATGGTTCAACATAAGCAAATCAATCAATGTTATACACTATATCAATAGAGCCATGGACAACAACCACATGATCATCTCAATAGATGCAGAAAAAGCATTTGCCAAAATCCAACAGACATTTATGATAAAACCCTACAAAAAAATTTGAATAGATGGTCTCTACCTCAATCTGATAAAAGCCATCTATGAAAAGACAACAGCAAATGTCATACTAAATGGTCAAAAACTGAAATCCTTCACACTAAAATCAGGAAAAAGGCAAGGATACCCACTATCACCACTCCTGTTCAATATAGTTTTGGAAACATTAGCCACGGCAATTAAACAAGAGAAAGAATAAAAGTAATAAAGATAGGAAATGAAGAATTCAAATTATCATTATTTGGAGATGACATGATACTCTATGTAGAAGGCCCCAAGAACTCCATCAAAAGTCTTCTAGACTTAGTAACCAAATTCAGTAGAATAGCTGCATACAAGGTCAACACACAAAAGTCAATAGCTTTCCTCTATATGAACAACAGACTCACTGAGAGAGAAATAGGGCAAACAATTCCTTTCACAATAGCATCCAATAAACTGAAATACCTAGGAATCAACCTAACCAAATAAATCAAAGACCTCTTCTCTGAAAACTATAGTACTTTGAAAAGAGAGATTGAAGATGATATCAGAAAATGGAAAGACATCCCTTGCTCCTGGGTAGGAAGGACCAACACAGTGAAAATGGCCATACTTCCAAAACTGTATATAGATTCAATACAATCCCAATTGAAACTCCAGCAGCATACTCCACAGACCCTGAGAAAACAATCCAAAAATTCATTTGGAACAAGAAAAGGCCCAGAATAGCAAAAGCAATTCTAGGTAACAGAGACATGGCGGGGGTATCACAACCCCCAACTTGAAACTATGCTATGAGGATATGGTGATAAAAACAGCATGGTACTGGGAAAGAAACAGACCTGAGGACTGGGGGAACAGATTAGAAGATGCAGAAACAACGCCAGACACACTCAGCCATCTCATCTTCGACAAAGGAGCCAAACACCCTCACTGGGGGAAAGAGAGCCTCTTTAATAAATGGTGCTGGAAAAGTTGGGTTTCAACTTGCCGAAGATTAAAAATACACCTATATCTCTCACCAGGCACTAAACTAAGATGGAAATTGATTAAAGATCTAAATATTAAAATAGAAATGCTGAACTGGCTGGAACAGAGGTTAGGTAGAACTTTTGAAGACATTGGTGTAGGAAAAGATTTTATGAACAAAACTTCAGTTGCCTGTGAAGTGGCACAATCAACAAGTGGGGTCTCTTATTATTAAAAAGCTTCTGCACAGCAAGAGAAACCACCAGCAGTGTGAGGAGACAACCCACAACATGGGAAAAATTTTTACCTCCTGTTTCTCAGACAAAGGTCTACTATCTAGAATCTATAAAGAACTTAAAAAACTCAGACCTCCCAAATTTAAAGACCCAATCCAAAAATGGGCATCTGAAATGAACAGACATTTCTCAGACAAAGAAGTAAAAATGGCAAATAAACACGTGAAAAAATGTTCAGCATCACTGGTCATTCAAGAGATGCAAATGAAAACAATGCTGAGATTCCACCTCACTCCAGAAAGAATGGCTGCTATCATGAAATCAACCAGTAACAAATGCTGATGGGGCTGTGGGGAAAGAGGAATCCTGTTCCACTGCTGGTGGGAGTGTAGACTGGTGCAACCACTGTGGAAATCAGTATGGAGATACCTCAAAGAACTAGGACTGGAAGTCCCATTTGACCCAGCTATTCCCCTGCTGGGTATCTTCCCCAAAGAATTAAAAGAATCATACCACAGTGATATATGTGCAGCCATGTTCATAGCAGCACAATTTGTAATAGCTAAAACTTGGAAGCAGCCCAGTTGTCCATCAACTGGAGACTGGATAAAGAAAATGTGGGTTTTAAAAAATTTTAAGTGGAGTACTACTCAGCCATAAAAAATGAGAAATTAGAGACATTTATAGTTATATGGATGCACATTGAGGTGATACTTTTTTTTTTTTTGGTACTGGGGATCGAACTCAGATCCTTCTACTTGCAAGGCAGGTGGCAGAACCACTGAGCTAAATCCCCGGCCCCAAGGTGATACTCTTAAGTGAAACAAATGGGACACAGATGTATAAACACCAAATAGTTTATCTAGTGTGACAAATGGAAAGTGTAAATAAGGACTAAAAGGTACAATAGATAATGTGAAATCAGAAGAAAAGGGGCAAAGGGGAAGGGGAAGTGGGAGGAGTAGGGGAAAGGAAAGAAGGGAATGGAATTAATATGAGAAAATGAAAAAATGGAAACAAAATGTTTGTAAATAGGGAGGGATGGAGGGGTTGAAGGGAGGGCAGGGGAAGGGGGGAAAATAAGAACCAAGAGAGATTATGTAAAGGTACAAATTTCCAATGATGAATGTTATTATCTCATATACCTCAAATGTACCAATAAAATAAAATTTTAAAAAAGCAATTTAGAGAAGATCTAATATCAATACTCCTCAAACTCCTTAATGAAATTGAAAGGGAGGCAATTCTCCAAAAGTTATTCCTGCAAGTATTACCCTGATACCAAAGCCAGAGAAGGATACAAACAAAAAAGAGAACCACAGGCCAATCTCTCTGATGAATATAGATGTAAAATCCTCAATAAGATACAGGAAAACAGAGTGTAGCAAATTGACAAGAATATTGTACACTGAAACAAAGTAAGAATTACCCCAGGGATGCAGGGATGGTTCAGCACATGCAAACCAATAAATGTAATACACCATTATTAACAGTGCCAAGAACAAAAACCACATGATCATCTCAATAAATTCAGAGAAAGCATTTGACAAAGTCCAACACCCACTCATGATAAAAACCCTACAGAAAATTGGGATAGATGGTCTTTATCTCTATCTGATCAAGGCCATCTATGACAAATCAACAGTCAACATCATACTAAATGATGAAAAACTTAAAGATTTCATTCTAAAATCAGGAACAAGACAAGGATGGCCTCTATTATCATTCTTATTCAATATAGTTTTAGAAGCAAGAGCCAGAGAAATTAGACACGAGAAAGAAATAAAAGGAATAAAAATAGGAAAAGAAGTTAAATGATCATTATTTGCAGATGACATGATTCTCTACATAGAAGACCTCAACAACTCTACCAAAAGACTTCTATATTTAATAACCAAATTCAGTCGCATAGCTGGATACAAAGTCAACATGCAAAAATCAATAGCATTCCTGTACACAAATTACAAACTTACTGAGAGAGGACTTAGGGAAACCATGCCTTTCACAATAGCATTAATAAATGAAATACTTAGGAATCAATGTAACAAAAGAAGTTAAAAAAATCTTTACATTGAAAATTACAGTATTCTGAAAAAAAGAGATTGAAGAGGATATCAAAAAATGTAAAGATACCCTTGCTTGTGGGTAGGAAGAACCAGCATAATAAAAATGACCATAGTCCCAAAATTATAGTTTGGTGTGTTTTTTTTCAGTACCGGGGATCAAACTCGGGACCTTGTGCTTGCAAGGCAGACGCTGGAACCACTGAGCTAAATCCCCGGCCGAGTCTCAAAATTATTATACAGATTTAATGCAATCCCAATCAAAATACCAATTGCATAACTCACAGAACTAGAGAAAACATACCTAAAATTCATTTGAAACCAGAAAAAACCTAGAATAGCAGAAACAATTCTGGGCAACAAGGCAAGGTAGAGGGCATCACAATTCGTGACTTGAAATTATGCTACAGAGCTACTGTGACAAAAACAACATGGTGTGTCAAAAAACAGACTTGAGGATCAATGGAACAGAATAGAAGATGCAGAAACTACTCCAAACACACTCATCCCCCTTACCTTTGACAAAGGGGCCAAGCACCTGCACTGGAAGGAAGATAGCCTCTTTAATACATGGTGCTGGAAACACTGGCTTTCCACATGCTGAAGGCTAAAACTAGACCCATGTCTCTGACCATGCAGTAAACTAAAATCAAGATGGATCAAAGATCTAAATATGAAAGCTGAAACACTAAATCTGCTGGAAGAGAGAATAAGTGGAACTCTTGAACACATAGAGGTAGGCAATGACTGTATGAAAAAAATTCTGATCCCAGAGCAAACACTACAAAGAATCAACAACTGGGATCTCATCTCATTAAAAAGCTTTTGCACAGCAAAAGAAATCACCAACAGAGTAAAGCGATAACTAACAGAGTGGGGAAAATTTTACCAGGTTTTATTCAGACAAAAGACTGATATCTAAAATATATAAAGAACTGAAAAAAAACAGACCCCTGAAATTTAAAGACCCAATCCAAAATGAGGATCTGAGATGAATACATACTTCTCAGATTAAGAAGTAGAAAAGCCAAATAAATATATATATATATATATATAAAAGATCAACATCACAGTTCATTTCCAAGAAATAAAGTCGAACACCACTGAGATTCCATCTCATTCCAGAAAGGATCGCTATTTTCAAGAAATCAATAACAAATTCTGTTGGGGCTGTGTGAAAAAAGGAAGTTTTTGGTGGGAGTGTAGACTGGTGCAACCACTATGGAAATCAGTGTGGAGATTCCTGAAAAAACTAAAACTAGAGGTTCCATTTGATCCAGATATCCCCTTTCTCATTATCTTCCCAAAAGAATTGAAAGCATCATAGTGCAGTGATATATGCACACCCATGTACATATAGCACAGTTTGTAATAGCTAAATCTTCAAATGAACCCAAGTGGACATCAAATGATGAATGGATAAAGAAGATGTGGTTTTTTTCAATATAAGGGAGTATTACTCAACCATAAAGGATAAACTTGAGACATTTATAGCTAAATGGATGCCCCATAGAGCCCATACTCTTAAGTAAAATAAATTGAACACACATGTGTATGTATAGCATTGTTTCTCTGGTGTAAGAAATTGAAAGTGTAAATAAGACCAAAATGTATAATAGATATTGTGCAATAGGGACACATTAGGAGGAGGAAGAAGAAAAGGAAGGAAGGGAAAAGAAAAAAATGAGAAAAGAAAGATAAAATGGAAATAAAACTCTTGTAAATAAGAAAGGGAAGAAAGGTAGAAGGGAGGGGAAGGGAAAGAGAAAAAAATAAGAATCAAGATATAACATGTACAGGTACAAATTCATTGCAAGGAATGTGATCGTTATGTATATCTAAACTGTACCAATAAGCTTAATTAATGATAAAAAAGAGAAATGGGCAAGAGAAAAGAACAGACACTTCACAGAGGAAGAAATACAAATGGTCAACAGATACATGAAAAAATATTCAACATCTCTGTCCATTCAAGAAATGCAAATTAATACAATGCTAAGATTCCATCTTACTCCAGAAAGAATGGCAATCATTAGGAAATCCAACAATAATAAATGCTGGTGTGGCTGTGGTGAAAATGCAACTTTCCTTCATTGTTGGTGGGAATGTAAACTAGTACAACCATTATAGAAATCAGTATGGAAATTTCTCGAAGAACTGAAACTAAAAATTCCATATGACCTAGTTATCCCCCTTCTAGGTATCTTCTTTAGAGAGCTAAAGTTATCATAGAGTGATACTTGCATACCAATGTTTATAGCAGCACAATTCATAGTAGCTAAATCCTGGAAGCAGCCTGTATACCTATCAACAGATGAGTGAATAAAGAAATTGTAGTATCTACATATAATGTAATACTACTCATGTATAAAGAATGACAAATTTTAGGAAAATAGATGCACCTGTGAAATATAACACTGAGGAGTGAAATAAATCAGAAACATGAGTTTAAATACCATATGGCATCTCTCATCTGAGTGCAGCACAGTACAAACAAAAAAAAAAGATGTATAATTGATAGAAAGAAAGGGACAAGGGGATGGATCTCCTGCGTTAGGGAAACAATCCAAGGGAACTAGGATGAGGGGTGAGGAGGAGGGGAAGGGAAAATAAGAAGAATAAAGACATGCCACAAACACTAACCAAATAACCCCAATTAATGTAAACACTACATGACATAACGTGAGCTAAGACAAATAATATCAACAAGTATGAAAAAAAGGATAGGAGGACTCAAGGAGGATGGGATAGAAAGGGGAAGAGGATTTAAAAAATGAGCTGTAATATGTACATGTAAGCACTCCCAAGATGATTGTAAATTGCATGAATTGCAAACATGTACTGATAAAATTTTTAAAAAATTGACCTCTCCTATGGCAGAGGAGGTGAGCCAATCCCAGCGCCCAGGAGGAGGCTCCCCTGCTGCCATTCCACTGCTCCTAGGGCAGAGGAGGTGAGCCAAGCAGGTGCCAGCATCAGCACCCCCTCCAGTGGAAATGAGAAGACACATAAACAAGTCACAAAACCAGACTTCCAGATCACCTAAAGCAACTCCAAAGGAAAACAAGATGGAACAATCTGATACTCAAATACCTGGACTTCCTGAACTGGCAACAAAAGAGGATCTGGAAAAAATGAAATCAGAAATAATTTCTCACATAACAGCAAAGGTTGTGCCCATAGCGCAAGACATGATTAATAAATCTAGAGAAGACACAGATTAAAAAAACAGAGGATCTGAGGAACATGATGGAATCCCAACATAGGAAACAAATAGAATCCATAAAACAGATGCAAACAGATTTCCAGCAGATTAAAAACTCCATTGAAAGTTTATGCAGTAGAATGAACCAACGGCAGCCAGAATTTCAGATATAGAAGATAAGATTGTGATTAGTGACCAGGAAAAGAAAAATTGCTTTAAAATTGTAAGGGACCACGAGAAAGCAATCCAGCAGGTGCTAGACGATATAAAGAAAAATAATATAAGACTGATTGGAGTCAGTGAAGAAACAAGAGAGAGTGCAGATGACATAAAAAAATTGTTCACAGAAGTGACGGCAGAAAAATTCCCAAGCAGGGGAAAAGAACTTGACATACAGATAAGTGAGGCATATAGGACTCCAAATAGCCTTGATCAAAAAAAATCTACACATAGGCATATAATAGTTAGGATTCCAGAAACCCAACAAAGAACAAAGTTCTACAAGCAGTGAGAGAAAAAAAACAAATCACATACAAAGGAAAAACCATCAGAATCACAGCAGACTTCTCAATGCAAACCCTCAAGGCAAGAAGAGCTTGGAGTGATGTATTTCAAGCCCTAAAGGAAAACAGCCTCCAACCCAGATTGATGTACCCTGCAAAACTATCTTTCAAAATTGATGGAGAAATAAGATACTTTCATGATAAAGAGAACCTTAGGAACTTTATGAATACCAAACCAACTCTCCAAAAAATTTTAGACAATATCCTAGGAAAAGACAATGAGGATCACAACCCCAGGAAACCCAGCAGAATGAACTCGTTGGGTTTGACAAATTAAATGCAAAGGGGGAGAATCCAACAAAAAGAAAAAGTCATGACAAGGCTTTTAAAACTTTTAACTTTATCTCCCTAATGAATGTATAATTCAATCTTGTTAGTATACTGATTAGCATTTTTCTGATTCTAGAGTTGCACACCTTTTCTTGTGCTGTACTGGCTATTTATCATCTTCTTATGTCTACTTTTTAATTTGGTTGTCTATTAATGAGCTGTAAGAGTTCTTTATATATTCAGGTCATAGGTTATATGCATTGTAAATATGGTCTGTTTAAGGACTACTTTTCATTTTAACGAGGTCATTTAAAGTTCTAAATTTTGATGGAATCTCATTTATCAATTTTTTTTCTTTTATACATCATGCTTTTTTTGTATCCTAGGAAGTTCTTGCCTACCCAAAATTTATAAACATTTTCCCTTTTAATTTCTTCTTAAAGTTTTATAGTTTTAGGCTTTCATATTTAGGTTCTAGATCCTCTCAAGTTATTTTTATGTATGGAAATAAAGGGTTGAGGTTAATTTTTTATATATGGATACCAGGCGTTCTAGTGCCATTTACTGAAAACACTATCTTTTCCTCAGCTCTTGAATTGAGTTTATATTCTATAAAATGTTAATGTTAAATAATATTTCAAAACTCAGTGGACCATATATGTGTGGTTCTATTTCTAGATTCTCTGTTTTCTTCCAATGATCTATATGTCTTTCCTTACTCCAACACTGCCTTGATTGCTGTAGCTTTAGAGGAAGTCTTAAAATTAGGTACTAAATGTCTTCCAACACTGTTTTTTTTCTTTTTCTTTTTACTTTTCTAGGTCCTTTGTACTCCTACATAACTTTTAAATTTCAACATCCAATTCTTCATTTATAGCAAGTATACATAGACCTGAATTTTTATATATACCTTGTGTTTTCTAATCCTGCTAAATTTAAATACAAGTTCTAGGGGCTCCTAGAGATTTCTTAGTATTTTCTCTCTAGATGATCAATTCATCTACATATAAAGACTTTGCTTCTACCTTGCCAATCCTATTCTAATTGTGTCATTTTATTGCCAGACTATTTTGGTTGGGCCTAGGTTTCAAAGTTTAATGGACAAATAAAGAGTAAGCATATCTGCCCTTGTTCCCCACCTCTAGGAGAAAGCATTGTATCTTCTCCATTCATGTAAGGCATTTTTGCTGGAAGTATGGAGTACATGTTTTTAATCTGTTGAGATGGTTCTGTTCTACTTCCAGTCTCCTGATAGCTTTTACCATGAACAGCTGTAGAATTTAGTCCAATACTTTTTCAACAACTAGTGACAGGATCATATGGCTTTTTCCTTTCCTCTGTTAAAATGATGACTAATGGGGGTAGATCTTCCAATGCTGAACCAACACTGCCATCCCTATAATCAAACCACTTTCTACATCCTGCCAGATCTGACTTCTAATAGTTTGTTTTGTTAAACAAATTTCTATCTATGTTCATACTTTTTTCTTCTATTATCTTTGTCCAGTTTTAGGATTAGCACAATGTTGAGTTCCTAAAATGAGGGGAGAAGTGTTCCTTTTTTTTCTGCTTTAAATGTTTGATATAATTTATCAGTTAAAATGTATATGAGCCTGTTGTTGTCATATAGGTAGGTTTTCAAGCTAGGAATATACTTTCTTTAATAGGTGCTATTCAAATTTTATATTTCTTCCAGAGTTAGCTTCATTAATTTGTTTTCCAAGGTACTTCTTAGAAGTTGTCAAATTTATTTCAAAACAGATTTTTGTAATATGATTTCTATATCCTTTTAAATTCTGTGAAATCTGTGGTAATGTCTCCTAGATCTTGATATTGTAATTTTTAAAATGTATAATTGATATTGTGTAATAGGAAGTAAAGGTCTAAAGGAGCAGGGGAAGTGGGAGGGATAGGGGAAAGGAAAGAAGGGAAAAGAAAAAATATGAGAAAAGGAAAAAAATAGAAACAAAGTCTTTGCAAATAGGGAAGGGAGGGCAGGGGAAGAGGAAAAAATAAGAACCAAGATACTCATGTAATAGTACAAGATCCCAATGATGTACATAACTGTATTTTATACCTAAAATGTACCAATAAACTTAATGGGGAAAAAAATTAAAGGAATTGGTCAGTACTGAAGAACTATATAGAGTGTGTAAAATATAATAGTAAGAACAAAGAAATGGTCAAAGGAAACTCTAACTTGATGACTTTGCTTTTATTTACATAACTGTTACATGCATTACTATAATGTATAATAGAACATAAAACTATGGTATGATATGATATAATCTGACATAGTGCAACTATTTTAAACAGGCAAGCTAGTAGAACTATTATAGGTAGTTAAACACGGGTTGGCCTTTGAGGAAGTCAGTGCAGAGAATGAGAATGCATTATAAGTGGCCAGAGGCATATCTGTTGGAGGCCAGGCCTCAAGATAAAAATGGAATGTCCAGGCCTACATACCTCTTCAAGGGATAAGTGGTATCACCTAGTCTAATAAAGTCTAGATAGACATCATTCACCCAGGTGGGTGATCAAGACCTCCTGATCCATCCCTTCCTAAAAACGTCTATTCTTTCCATGTACACTTGCTATGTAGCCTGCTTCCCCACTGGATCAATATTACCTAGGGGGCTATTTTTATAATCTTATAGGTTGATCATAGTTGTGAACCACATTGTACCTACCTTGTGATTTTCTTCTATAAAACTTCCTGTGAAAAGTGGACTTGTTGGCAACTCACTTTGGGTCTCCCCCTGTGTCTCAGGAGCTATCTGTCTCAATTAACTTTTCCTACTCTTAACCTCTGTTCCTTAGAATTCATTCTTTGATTTTGGAAAACAGAAACTCAGTGTATCTGACATCTAGCAGATTGGGAGTTATATTATTTCCCCTATATCATTTGGAGGTCCCACCAAGATGGTTGGAAGGAGATAAGAATTTGCTTTTCCTTCATGGATTCTGGACTGTGACATGTTTAGGTAATCAGAAATTGTCATCCTTGTTTGTCAATTGCTTACATTGTGAATTTTTATGCCTTTTTAAAAAAAACATTGTTTTTTGCTAAAATGATGATAATTTGGGGGGGGTTGAGACAGGGTCTTGCTAAGTAGTCCAGTCAGGACTTGAACTCACTATGTAGCACAGCCTGGCCTCAAACTTGTGGCAATCTCCCTGACTGAGCTTCCTGAGTGCTGGGATTATAGGCATGTGTCACCATGTCCAGCAAAAAGATAATAAATTTAAATTGGGATCATAGAAAGATTATGTTTTTTGATGGGACATTTTACTTTTCCAGGAAAGGTCTTCCTGTTTTGTATATCCTGCATTTGCCCTTACTACTTGCCATTACTAATTTATTGATGTGCCTTGCTTGACCTGCTTGAATTGTTTTGACTTTTTTGTTGTCTGAGACAACTGCACTAGGGAACAATAATGCTAGGGCATCACCTAGTGGACTTTGATACTAACCAAAATGTGAATTTATGAAATGCTGTAAAATGGATCTTTTATGAAATCTAGTTTATATTTAGAAAATGCACATGCCTATTAATAAATCACAAGAGTGTAACTGCCAGTTAAAAATCAATGGGTCAGAAACTGTTCTTAAGACTTTGAGGACAGTTTTCATTGGGACAGTCTAAACTGATCCCTCCCTCTACATTCTAGAGGGGAATATTGAACCTGTTCTGCCTTGGTTTTCTTTTCATGTCTGATCTTCCACTGGTGAGGAGGTAATGTTAGTTCTTGAGATTCCCTACTCTTGCCTCTGCCAGCTGAGGGAGATAACTCATAATCAAATGGTCTCAATAACTCACCATGAGCATAAGAAGTAAAGTCTTCCTTTTTTCTGATCTCATTTCTGATATTTTTCCAGTCATTTTGACTTTCCTTTCTTGGAAGCATGTTTCTGCTAAAGATTAGAGAGGCAGGAATCCTGAATTGTGTCAACCTGTGGCCCCATCCAACAACTAAAAACTTTTAAGTTGAGCCCATAGAAAATGAGGGTTTACTAACACTGAAGACAGGAAAGTCATCTTAGATGAGGAACCCAAACTCTATCTCTAGGTCAGATGAGAGATAGGAATTTTGCTGGTCCAGTGGAACACCCATAAAATCAATGTCCTGGGTAGTCTCCCAGGTATGGGAAACTGAACCTGAGACCCTGTGGAAAGAATCAACTTCTGGGTGAGACCAAAGTGAGCTACTTCCTTAAATATTGAGCACAATATTTAAGGGACCAAGGGAGGATCCCCAAATTCTCTCTCTCTCTCTCTCTCTCTCTCTCTCTCTCTCTCTCTCTCCCAATCCTGGTTCTCATCATTTATCTGTGTATGGGAGGGAAGTACTTTAGCTAATGTATAAGTTCTGATTGTTAAATGATGAGCATAGGATTTAATCTGTGAGTTTCATAAGTGTGTTGCAGACATAGAGACATAGAAATGTTAAAGTAGATTTTCAGTAAAACTTAGCCATGTCTTGCTTCTAAAGAAGATTGCCTAGGTGACTAGGTAGACCAAACAAATATCCTGAGGACTTCTTTGTGCTAGGTGTTGGACCCAGCAAGAAAGAACCAACCAGAGACCAATATTAAATCCACACAGGAGTTTATTACCGGTTGGGACCCGAGCCGAGTATCAGACTCAAGCCCCGACTGGGGGTTGACAAACATGTTTTATACACCTTTGAGGCCAACAGTTTCTAGGCCCCCCTATGCGATAGAACTAGCAAAGCAAGTGAAAGGTACAGAAGCGGAACATCTTGCTGTTAGAACATTTGTAAAACAATAGCTGATTAATTGTTATTTCTAAAGAGACTTTCTAAGGGGAGGAGGTTTCTAAGCTTCCTCCTTCTGAGTTCATCTAAAGGACAGGCAGGTGGGTCAAGCAGCGATATGGAGTCTGTCTTGCTAACTAGGGTCCTTTATTCACCACTGGTTCTTGTAACTTAATCAAATCTTTGATTCCTTTATTTACTCTTCAGATTTTTCTTTTAAAACATCTTCTAAAATCTCATAATTTTGTCTCAACACCATCAGTTTAACTGCATCAACCCTCTGTCTAACATATTTAGTCAGAGCATTTATAATGCAAGGTCCCAGGAGCAAAAGCAGAAGTAAGATAACTAGGGGGCCTGCTACAGCAGAAACTAGGGTAGTTAACCATGGGGACCAGTCAAATAGATTTTGAAAACAATTTTGATCCTTTTGTTGAGCATATTTAGTCTTTAAATTTTCACTGACCATAGCTAAGGTATCTCCAATGACACCAGACTGATTAGCATAGAAGCAAAAGGTTTCTCTTGGGGCTACACATAACCCTCCTTGTTTCATGAACAGGAGGTCAAGTCCCCTTCAATTTGCAGGACCATCTCAGCTAAGGAATCAACCTGGTTCTCTAATCTGGAGATTGAGTCTTCCAGGTGACCCAAATCTCTGGCTACTTGGTGGCTTAGGGCTTTAAAATTTGTGTCCTGAAGGATCAGGGAGGAAGTTCCAATAGCCGCTGACCTGGCTATTCCTAATCCCACCAGAATGGGCACTAAAATGGGGGCAGCCCATTTACTCCTATAGTGTTCAGTGGTTAATCCAAGATGTTTGCATCCAGCCCCCTTTTTCATTATAATACAAGACTTGTGGAGCAACATACATGGTGACACAAAATAAAGTGGAAGATTGGGTAGCCAAGACTGACTTGGGAATGCATTTAGTCAAGCCCTTGGTGCAAGCAAACCAAGCATATCAGGACCAGGTCTCCTGGCTTGAAACTGTGGGGCTGGAATGTCACAAAGGGTTTTTCTCGAGCCTGTTGTATTGTAGCCTGGATCTCACTCTGAAGAATCTGTAAGGCTTGAAGAGACTGAAGTAAAGAAACACAAGAATTTTTTGTTATCTTTTCAAGGTTTAACTTAGGGAGGAGTGATGGCGGCCTCCCATACAAGATTTCAAAAGGGGTAAACTTGTCAACATATGGGGTACATCTAACTCTTAACAAGGCTAGAGGAAGCAGATCAGGCCACCTACTGCCAGTTTTTAGAACATATTTAGTCAGGGCTTTTTTTAGGGTTCTATTTATCCTTTTCACTTGCCCTGAACTTTGTGGGCAATAGGCACAGTGTAACTTTCAATCGATATGTAGTGCCTTCACCAACAATTTGGATATCTGTGCCATGAAGGCAGGCCTACTGTCAGACCCCAGGTAATGAGGGAGGTCAAATTGGGGAACTATCTCCTGGAGCAAAACCTTAGTTACTATGTTGGCTGATTTTCCATGAGTGGGGAAAGCTTCTATCCAACCTGAGTAGGTATCAACCAATACCAGTAAATATTTGAACCTATCGCTGGATTTTATTTTGGTGAAATCAAGTTCCCAATGTTCCCCTGGCTCTGTTCCCCATAGTTGATTACCTTTGTTCCTTGGTCTCATCTTGGAGTTTACCTGTGAACACACCTGACACCTGGAACTGATGTCCTGGACCATAGAGGTCAGTCCTGGGATTGAAAACTTAGAGCTCATTAGTCTTTTTAACTTTGATTTTCCCAGGTGAGTTAAGTGATGTAACTGATGAAGAAGTTGTCACCCAAGGGCTTGAGGGAGACAAATTTGTTTATTTGTCCCTTTTCACTAGCCTGAGTCCAGTTTTGTACCCCCTCGCTTTTGATTTTCCTTTTTCTCTTTTGGGATATATGTGGGTCTTTCTGGCAGGTAGTCAAAGGGTCGGATGGGCAGAATGTCTATTGGCCCCACTGGTTCTCTGGCCACTCGTAATGGCCAACACCCTGGGTTCCCAAATTGCCTCCAATAAGGCCAAAAATTTTTTTTGATAGTTTTCCCTTCTGATGTCAATAGCCCTCTCTGCCTGTAGATGTCACCATGCATATGGGCAGTGGCGAATGCATACCAGCTGTCAGTGTACATGTTTACAGCCTTGTCTTGACCTAACATTAGGGCTTGAGTTAAGGCTATTAGTTCAGCCCTCTGTGCCAATGCCCCCCAGCTTAATGCCTGTGCCCAGTGCACCTGTTCTCCTGGACTGACTATGACTGCCCCCGCATACCTGACTTCATCTTTCATGAAGCTGTTTTCATCAGTGAAGAAGGTCTCATCTGGGTGTTGCAAGGGAATGTCAGTCAGGTCTGGGTGGTTGGTGGTGGAAGTTGTCAGAGTGTCCAGAAAGTCATGCAGGGGCATGCACGGGTTAGAGTCTGGGAGTAAGGTGGCTGGATTAAGGGAAAATTTGATGTGTGGTGCATCCAGTAACAGGGCCTGGTACTGAGTCAGGCGGGCATTGGACAGCCATCATTCTGGGGCTCCTCTCAGCAATGTCTCCACCACATGGGGTGTGGTGATGACCAGGTCCTGTCCCAGGCTGAGCTTATCTGTCTCCTTGACCAGGAGGGTGGTGGCTGCAACTGCCCTCAAACACGTAGGCCATTCACTTGCCACAGGATCAAGTCTTTTAGACAGGTAGGCCACAGGTCTGTTCCAAGGCCTTAATGCCTGGGATACCACTCCTTTGGCTATGCCCCCTCATTCAGCCACAAACAACTGAAAGGGCTTGGTGGCATCAGGTAGGGCCAGGGCTGGTGCTGACACTAAGGCTTTCTTTAAAGCCAAAAAGGTGGCTTTCTCCTTTTTTTTGTCTGGAGGGACTGCCTCTTGTGCCTGGAGTGCAGCAGTAGTGACTTTCCCCAGTTTCTTGGCTAGGACTTCCTCGGGTGTGTCATGGTTATCATAAACTTTCTGGGTTATGCTCAAGAGTTTAGTCCTATTTTATCCCTCAAATCCCTCCAATTTCTGTAATTTCTTTCTAATGTCTGGGGCCGACTGGGAAACAAAGGCCAAATTTAAAGCTGCTGCATTTTTGGGGGCCTCTGGGTCAATAGGAGTGAAAACTCTATACGCTTCTAAGAGTTTCTTTAAAAATGCAGCCGGAGACTTCATTTTTCCCTGGTGAACCTCACTTACCTTACTCAAATTAGTGGGCTTTCTGGCAGCTGCCCAGAGTTCCCCTGATAAGTGCTGGTGGTAGGTTCCCAGCCTCCTCTTACCATCATCATCATTGGGGTCCCATTTGGGATGCAGTGACAGAACTGCAGCCTCAGCCCTAGCCAAATACCCTGGGTTCTAGGAGTGATGCCAGGGTTTGGCCCCAGGGCCTCTTTGACTGCCTGTTGATAAATGTGGTCCCGCTCCTCAGTGATGAACAGGATCTGTAAAAGCTGCTGGCAATCATCCCAAGTTGGCTGATGGGTATGAAAAACAGACTCAAGAAGAGAGAGTAATGCCTGAGGTTAAAAGGGAAATAAATCAATCCTCCCCTGGGCTCTGTCTGTTTTAAAGAAAAAAGGGAGGAGGAAGACAGAGCTGATGGACTGTAGTCCTGTCCCAGTCGAGTATGGGGAGGTGAGTGGATCTGGTACAAGGAGGAATCCAGAACCAGGGGGCCTCTGGTGGGAGATTCAGGGCCCCTTCCCCGGGTGCCGATTCCACCTGCGTGATAAGGGGGAGGTTGGAGCAAATCATCCTCAGGGTCAGACTGGAGAACACCTTTACTGGTTGACACAACCATCAGAGAGGGGCTCTTTTCTGGTAGGTTCTGATTTCCCCTTCTCCTCCAATTCAGGGTTGCCAAAAGTCGATTGGGACCTGTACATTGTATAAAATATTTAGGGGGATCTTCCAACATATCGATCCAGATGTCGATATATGGGAATTGATCCCGATGCCGTGGGGCCTCAACTCCTGTGACCACATTCCAAACCTTTCGAGCAATGTGTATAGAATAAGTTCCCACCGAGGGCCAACCAACTCTGAAACTGAGCCATTGTAATTGACAGAGAGTTTGTAATTTGCCTTTAGAAAATTTCATGTTATATTTATCTTCCCTGTCTGTGGAATAAATTTTTTTGAAGTTATTCAAAACACAATCAAGTGGAGTTCCTTCTGTGGACTGTGAGGAACCCAAAATTTTAGCCTGTGAAAATGCAAAAGACACACAGAGCAAGCAGACAGACAACAATAAACAGACAAAGACAAACTTTGGCCAAGTAGAACCTCTGGGACTGAATGAATATGGACTCAACCCAGGGAGTCACCCTTCTGAAGACTCTGACCCAGTGAGTCTGCTTGCTGTCTCAAAGAGACTCTAGATAGGGGAACCTGTGCTGCATCCGGCTTCCTCCTATCTACCCACAGTGCACTAAGAATCATTCAATTCTTACCTCTAGAGGCTTTCCTGATAAACTTCTGCGGGTCGGTTGATCGGCAATAGGGCCCGACTGGGACTGGCCTACCCGGAGCCCTGGAATACCATCAGAGTGGCCTCTCCTTCTGCAGACCAGTGCCCAGAAGGGCCAAACACCACCAATGACTGATCCTGGTCTCTCATAAAAAGAAACAATGGCTCCAAGATAATAAGCTCCAGTGCAGCTGGCTGTCTTGCTGGGGCCTCCAAGAATGTTAGACCCAGCGAGAACCAACCAGAGACTGATATTAAAAACACACAGGAGTTTATTACCGGTTGGGACCTGAGCCGAGCATCAGACTCGAGCTCCGACTTGGGGGAGACAAACATGTTTTACACACCTTTGAGGCCAACAGTTTCTAGGCCCCCTTATGGGATAGAACTAGCAAAGCAAGCGAAAGGTACAGAAGTGGAACATCCTGCTGTTAGAACATTTGTAAAACAATAGTTGATTAATTGTTATTTCTAAAGAGACTTTCTAAGGGGAGGAGGTTTCTAAGCTTTCTCCTTCTGAGTTCATCTAAAGTGCAGGCAAGTGGGTCAAGCAGCAATATGGAGTCTGTCTTGCTAACTAGGGTCCTTCACTAGGGTCCAGGGCAGGATTTTTTCTGAGCCTTTACTTGCCTCTATCTCTCTCTAAGTATAAACTCTTTTGCAGGCTGGGAAGTGCTCCAAAGACTTCAAATTTGCCCTTTGATTTTTTCCCCCTCACTCTCTTTCAAAGAATTGGAAAGCAGTTGTTCAGGTCTCTTGATTATTGGTTTAGTTTTGCTCACAATGTTTACTTCCTTAAACATGACTGTTACAGCTGGAATCAATTGTAGCTTGTGCTTTTGGAAACACACGTTGGGGTTAGGAGTGAGTTTCTGGAGAAGGTAGGGGCATGAGTAGTTAAGGGTGGCTGGTCCAACCCGACCTATCTTCTAGTCACTCTCCACATAGCAGCTACCTGCTGTGGAGCAGATCATCATGGGGGAAACCTTGAGAAGATGTAGAAACAAGTAGGGATTAAAAGCAGGGGCTGGGGATTTAGCTCAGTGGTTCTGCCACCTTCCTAGCAAGCACAAGGTTCTGAGTTTGATCCCTGGTACCAAAAAAATAAAGGAATGCATATTTTCCACTTGTTGTTTCAGATAGGAAAGTCAATGTTGAATTCTCTTACTTCTTTAGAATGTATTCTTAAGCATTGAAAATTATTTGACCCTCACATATTGAGAAACAAAGACCTGTTTGATATTTTTCTGAACCACTCATGGCCTGTTTACACTTTTGAGGCAACATGGAATGCAGAGGGAAGTATGGATTATGAAACTTTTTCACAACTAAAATTCATTGTAAGAGGGGAAATGCTCAGAATTACCTTATGTTCAGTCTTTCTTTGCATTAAGAGATAATTCTTACTTGTGTTCAAAATATAAATATAAGCCTCAGGAAAGCCAGACACCTCTGAGCCTTAAGGCACAATCAGATGCATCTATTATCACTGAGTCTGAGGTTTCTCTCCCTTGCCCTTTGGATTCTAAGAATCAGGTTCCCAAGGCAACCTTAATCAAACCCTCATCCACTCTTACTGAGCCTAAGGTTCCCCTCCCTTGCCCTTTGAATTCTAGGGGTGAGGCTTCCAAGCCAACCTTAATTGAAGCCTCTAATGGGATGTATCCATCCCCATCTCATTTTGCTCAAGTTCCTGAAGGACAGTATCCCTTCAAGAGTTAGAAAACTACAGGACAATCTCCCTAATGAATGTTGGTGCAAAAATCCTCAACAAGATACTGGCAAACAGAATACAAAAGGTCATCAAGAAGATCATATACCCTGACCAAGTTGGATTTATAGCAGGGATACAAGGATGGCTAACATTTGTAAATCAATAAACGTAATACATTATATTAACAGACTCAAGGACAAAAAAACATATGATTATCTCAATAGATGCACAAAAGGCATTTTACAAAATTCAACACATATTCATGATAAAGACCCTACAGAAAATTGAATAGAAGGTCTTTATCTCAACTTAATTAAGGCTATCTATGAAAAACCAACAGCCAACATCATACTAAATGGTCAAAAACTGAAATCTTTCACACTAAAATCAGGAACAAGACAAGGATGCCCACTATCACCACTCCTGTTTAATATTGTTCTGGAAACATTAGCCACAGCAATTAGAAAAGAGAAAGAAATAAAAGGCATAAAGATAGGAAAGGAAGAAGTTAAACTGTCATTATTTGATGATGATATGATACTTTATGTAGAAGACCCCAAAACCTTGGTCAAAAGTCTTCTAGACTTAATTGACAGATTCAGTAGAGTAGCTGGGAATAAGGTCAACACTCAAAAAGCCATAGCCTTTTTATATATGAATAATAGACTCACTGAGGGAAATTAGGGAAACAATTCCTTTTACAATAGCATTGAAAAAACCTGAAATATCTAGGAGTCAATCTAACAAAGGAAGCAAAAGACCTCTACACTGAAAACAATAGCACTTTGAAAAAGGAGATTGAGGAGGATAAAAGAAAATGGAAAGACACCACTTGTTCCTGGATAGGAAGAACCAATATACTGAAAATGGCCATACTACCAAAACTATTATATAGGTTTAATGCAATGCCAATTGAAATTCCAACAATATATTTCACAGAACTAGAGAAAAGAATCCAAAAATTCAAATTCATAAAAACAGCATGGGGTTGGCAAAAAAAAAGACCTGAGGATCAGTGGAATAGATTAGAAGATGCAGAAACAACTACAGATATGCTCAGCTACCTCATCTTTGACAAAGGAGCCAACCATTCCTCATTGGAGGAAAGATAGCCTATTTAATAAATGGTGTTGGAAAAACTGGATTTCAACCTGCCAAAGATTAAAACTTGACCCATGCCTATCAACATGCACTAAATTAAGATCAAAGTGGATTAAAGATTTAAATATTAGTATGGAAACACTAAATTTGCTGGAAGATAAGTTAGGTAGGACTCTTGAAGATATTGGTATAGGAAATAAACAAAACCTTAGTGGCACAGGAACTTGCATAAAGAATCAACAACTGGGATCTCATCTTATTAAAAAGCTTCTGCACTGAAAGAGAAACCATCAACAGAGCTAAGAGACAGCCTACAATGTGGGAAAAAGTTTTCAGCAACTATACCTTAGACAAAGGACTACTATCTAGAATATATAAAGAACTAAAAAAAAAATCAGGCCCCCCAAATTCAAAGACCTAATTCAAAATGGGCATTTGAAATGAACAGACATTTCTCAGAAAAAGAAGTAAAAGCAGCAAATAAATATATGAAAAAATGTTCAACATCACTGGTCATTCAAGAGATGCAAATGAAAAAAATGTTGAGATTCCACCTCATTCCAGAAAGAATGGCTGCTATCATGAAATCAACCAATAACAAATACTGGTGGGGCTGTGGGGAAAGAGTAACACTGCTCCACTGCTGGTAGGAGTGTAGACTGGTGCAACCACTGTGGAAATCAGTATGGAGATACCTCAAAGAACTAGGACTGGAAGTCCCATTTAACCCAGCCATTCCCTTGCTGGGTATCTTCCCCAAAGAATTAAAAGAATCATACCATAGTGATATATGTGCAGCCATGTTCATAGCAGCACAATTTGTAATAGCTAAAACTTGGAAACAGCCCAAATGTCCATCAACTGGAGACTGGATAAAGAAAATGTGGTTTTTTAAAATATAAAATGGAGTATTACTCAGCCATCAAAACCAAGAAATTAGAGACATTTATTGCTAAATGGATGCACATTGAGGCAATACTCTTAAGTGAAATAAATAGGACACACATATGCAAATACTGAATAGTTTCTCTGGTGTGAGAAACTGAAAGTGTAAGTAAGGACTAAAAGGTATAATAGTTAATGTGAAATAGAAAGAAAAGGGGCAAAGGGGAGGGGAAAATGAGAGGGGTAGGGGAAAGGAAAGAAGGGAATGGAATTAATATGAGAAAATGAAAAAATGGAAACAAAGTCTTTGTAAATAGGGAGGGATAGAGGGGTTGAAGGGAGGGCAGGGGAAGGGGGAAAAATAAGAACCAAGAGAGTATGTAAGGGTGCATATCTTCAGTGATGAATGTCATTATATTGTACACCTAAAATGTACCAATAAAAGGATATACAAAAAAAGAGAGAGAGATTATGTAAAGGTGCAAATTTCCAATGATGAATGTCATTATATTGTATACCTAAAATGTACCAATAAAATAAAATTAAAAAAATAAATATATGAAAAAATGTTAAACATCACTGGTTATTTGAGAGATGCAGATGAAAACAACACTGAGATTCCACCTCACCCCAGAAAGCATGGCTGCTATCAAGAAATCAACAAATAAAACATGCTGACAGTGGTGTGGAGAGAAAGGAACACTGCTGCATTGTTGGTGGGAGTGCAGATTGGTGCAACCACTGTGGAAATCAGTATGGAGATACCTCAAAGAATTAGGCTTAGAGGTCCCATTTGACCCAGCTATTCTCCTGCTGGGTATCTACACAAAAGAATTAAAAGAATCATACCACAGCAATACATGTGCACACATATTTATAGCTGCACAGTTTATAATAGCAAAAGCTTGTAAATAGCCCAAGTGCCCATCATCTGGAGACTGGATAAAGAAGATGTGATTTTTAATAAAATGGAGTACTACTCAGCCATAAAGAATGAGAAACTAAAGTCATTTATGGCTAAATAGATGCATATTGAGGTTGTCCTCTTAAGTGAAATAAATAGGACACACATGTGTAAATACCGAATAGTTTCTCTAGTGTGAGAAACTGAAAGTGTCATTAAGGATACACATGGAAGAAATGGCCTAAAAACATATTTCTTGGATTGTGTTTCCATCGCGTGTCATATGACTATTGAAATTTAAATTTGGGAGAAGTTTGGCTTTTGTGGAGTCTGCTAACTAACTGGAGTGTTTTTTTCAGATTATTATTTGTTCAATGTTGGCTTTGTGGACCTTTCTGAAACAAATCACATCCTCTCCTGTCTTGTTGGTGCTTGAGATGCTTTTTTAAGGTATATGGAAAAATGTTTAAGTGCTTTTCAGTTTTGTTTTGGTTGAGTTCTACTGTATTTAAATATTATTGTAGTTTTTTTCCCCTTGCATTGTTCTTCTTTGAATTGTTTTAATTTTTGTATGTGTGTGTGTGTTTGATAATAAAATTATTATTTAAAAAAAAGAGTTAGGTGGAGAATTTGGCCCTACCCATGTCCATGTGTTCTTTCTTCTCAGTGACCTAAAATCCATCAAACAAGACCTGGGAAAGTTTTCAGATGACCTTGATAAGTACATTAAGGTCTTTAGGGAACTTACTCAGACCTATGAACTAAACTAGAAAGATGTAACTCTTAAGTCAAACATTGACTTCTAATGAGAGACAAACAAGCAGCATTACAAGCTGCTATTACATTTAGAGATATATATCATACTGTTAATTTTAGAAGGCCAGAAGACAGGCAGCCAGGGGAACAGCTGGTTCCTACTGGAGACCAAGAAGTCCCTACACAAGATCCCTACTGGCCTACCAACCAGAGGTAGATTGGAATAGGAAACATCTTTAGACATGTATCCTTGAAGGTCTAATAAGTGTGAGAACTAAGCCCTTCAGTTATTTTAAATTGCTAACTATTCAATAGGAGAAAGATGGGAACCACTCTGCCTTCTTAGATCATTTACAAGAAGCACTGATGAAATGTACACGCCTGGCTCCTGATTTGATAGGCCAGAGTATTTCTTTTTTTTTTGGTACTGGGGATCAAACTCAGGTCCTTGCACTTGTGCAGCAGGCAGTGAAAACACTGAGCTAAATCCCTGGCCCCAGGACAGAGTATTCTTAAAGACAAGTTTATTATCCAATCAGTTTCAGATATTAGGAAAAAGCTACAAAAGACGGATTTTGCTCCAGATAGCTCACTTGATACTTTAATGAGAATTGCCTCCTTAGTATTTTATAATCAAGACCAGTAGGAGGCCAAAGGGAAAAAAACAAAGAGTCAAAGAGATAGTGGCTGCCTTGGTTTCGGCCTTAAAAGGAAAAGACACTAAATGTGATTTTCAGGGCTTTGAGAAGAGCTCCACAACTAAACTTATCTGCTACTGCTGTGGAAAGCCAGGGCACCTTAGTAGGTGATAAAAACTGTCTATGATAACTGACTATGATAAAAACTGTCAGGACAAGAGGCACCTTGAGCCATGCCCTGATTGCAAAGGTGACCACTGGAAGTCAGACTACCCCCTGAGATGGAGTTCTCAGTGATCAGACCCATCTTACCAGGTGGTCCAGAAAGACGGAAGGGCCCCAGGGCACTCTCTGCCTTCTCCCTCTGGTCAGACTGTCATATTGATGAAGGAGCCCCAGGTAATCATATCTATAGAGGGAAAATAAACCAGCCTATTGCTGGACACTGGTGTGTGTCTCTTAGTCCTACTTTTCAACCCTGAGCTTCCTTCCAGCCATCATACTTCAATGAAAGGAGTCACTAGAGAGGATATAACTTGCTACTTCTCACAACCCTTAGGCTGTAAGGGCTTTCTCTTCTCCCATTCTTTTTTTTTTTTTTTTTTGGTACTGGGGATCGAACTCAGGTCTTTGCACCTGTGAGGCAGGCAGCAGACGGCAGAACCACTGAGCTAAATCCCCGGCCCTCCCATTCCTTTTTTACTTATGCCAAAAGTCCAGTTCCCCTCCTGGGGAGAGATATCTTATCTTGTTTGAATAATGTAATATACATGCAACCAGGTCAGGTATGCTACCTCCCCTCATGCAGACAGGAATAAATCCTGAAGTATGGGCAACTAAAGGTAGAAGAAGAAAAGCAGTAAGAGCTACCCCAGTGCAAATATATCTCAAAAATCTTACTATTTTTCCTCACCAGAGACAATACCCTCTAAGGCATAAAGTTAAAAAAAGGACTATTGGCTATAATCAAAAATTTGGGGGCCCAAGTTTTACTCACACCCTGTAATAGTCCCTGCAAGTCTCCAATCTATAGACTTAAAAAACCTAATGCAGAGTGGAGATTGGTATAGGAATTTAGATTGGTATATGAGGAAGTAGTGCCAGTCCACCCAGTGGTACCTAACCTATACACTCTCCCTTCTCCTATCCCAGAAGATGCTGGCTGGTCTTCAGTGTTAGATTTATAAGATTTCTTTTGTATTCCTTTACATACAGATTCCCAGGTTCTTTTTGCCTTTGAACATCCTCATGACCAGGCCTCTCAACTGACTTGGACTGTGCTTCCTGAAGGGTTCAGACAGTCCTCACCTTTTTGGGGCAAGTGCTTTGCCATAACTTGGCATGTTTAAAATTTCCCAAAGTCACAGTCCTGAAATACGTAGATGATATACTGTTATGTGCCCCCTCAAAAGATCTCTCTAGCCTGGCACCCATGCTCTGCTGAATTTTCTAGCAGACAGAGGTTCTCTAGTTCTAAGGCACAACTTTACAGCCTTGAGGTAAAATATTAGGGCCTTATCATATCTAAGGAAGCCCAAAAGCTGGAGGAAGAGAAAAATTAAACCAATACTTTCCTTCCTACAGCTCAGGACCCTAAAACAGCTAAGGAGATGCCTAGGAATTACAGGTTTTTGTTGCCTTTTGATAGCAGGGTATAGTGAGTTTGCTCAATCTCTCTATCAGCTTATAAGGAAGACCAAAAGGCAGGAACCCATATTTTAAACTGGGATGCTAATTCCCAAACTGCATCTCCAAAGCTTAAATAAGCACTTCCAAATGCCCCAGCATTGAGCATACTGACAGGACACCATTTCAATCTGTATGTTGATAAAAGTTGGGGTATGGCTTTGAGCATGCTTACATAGGATTGAGAACCAACTTAACAGCCTAGAGAGTATATGAATCATGAATTAAACATTTTAGCAAAGGGATGGCCTGAGTGCCTTAGAGCTGTGATTTCCTTAGCTCTCCTGGTACCAGAGGCATCCAACCTGACTTTAGGTAAAGATCTCACTGTATATATATCTCACAATGTGGCAAAAGTTCTTCCAAAGGAGCCTATGGCTATCAGAAAACTGACTTCTTAAATATCAGGCTCTACTTCTAGAAATAGCAGCCATTCAAATAAAGAGTGTTCCTCCTTAAACTGCATCACCTTTCTACCAGGAAAGAAAGAAATTGAGGCTAAAAGACATAACTGCAAACTGGTAATTCTCCATAGGTATGCAGCCAAAGAAGACTTGTTAGACACACCCCTTACTGATCCTGATTTGACTCTCTTCTGTGATGTCAGTTCATGGAAAATGGGGCAAAAAATGACAGGGTATGCAGTAGTGACTCTGCATCAGACACTTAAACATTCCTCACTTGCCCCTGGGACTAGTGCCCAACTAGCAGAACTCATAGCTTTGACAAGGGCTTTACAACCCAGTGAAGGACAGAAAGTCAGTATTTACACTGATTCAAAATATGCTTTCCTAGTCTGCATGCTCATGCAGCCACATAGAAAGAAACAGCCAACGGGTCTCCCATAAAGTATCATAAGGAGATAGATGAACTTTGATCATCTGTCTATATGCCCTCCAAAGTGGTGGTTATTCACTGCGGAGGGCATAAAAAAGGAGCTAACAAAGTATCTCAGGGTAACTGGCTGATGCAGTTGTAAAAGAAGCTGCTAGAGGTTTCTCCCTTCAGGTGCCTCTGATCTGGGAAGGGTCCTTTGATCATAACCCAAATATTCTCAGTCAGATATTAAATGGGCTCTCTCCCATGGGTGTTAGTTCCTTCCATCAGGATGGTTACAATCAGATGATAATAAATTTTCCTTGCTGGTCATAGTCAATAGAAAATTATTAAGTCTTTACATCAAACTTTTCATTTGAGGAGAGACAAGACCCAACAGCTGGTCTCAAAGTTATTCATAGGAAAGTGACTTTCTCAGACAATGCAACAGATAGTTAAGACATATGAACTCTGCTGAAAGGACAATCCACTTCACTGGACCATAGCTCTTCCAGGTGTACATAGACATGATAAATACCCTGGAGAAGATTGGTAGCTCAATTTTACTCATATACCAGGGAGCAAGGGGCTCCAATACCTTTTTGTCTGGGTAGATACTTTCAGAAATGTGGGCCCTTTCCTTGTAGAAAAGAAAAAGCACAAGAGGTGGTAAAGATTTTGGTCTTATAAATCATCCCCAGATTTGCACTTCCTAAGAGCGTACAGAATATATGTGCTGCCAAAGTGAGCAATGAGCTTGCAGAGTGAGAATAAGCCTTCTTTTAAAGCAATGGTTACATAGAGTGTCTCTCAGGCACTGGGCATTCTCTATCACCTTCATTGTGCATGGAGGCCACAATTATCAAGAAAGGTAGAGAAAATGAATGAAACCTTAAAGAGACATCTTCACAAAATGGCTCAAGAAACACTATCACAGTTGCCTAACTTACTGCTTTTAGCTCTTATGAAGGTAAAAAATACAATTCAAATTCTAAGGCTAAAGTCCATTTCAATTGCTTTATGGATGCCCTTTTCTCACTAATGATTTTCTCTGCAGTAGAGAGACAGATGACTTACTAAAAGATGTCACCTCACTGGCTAAATTCCAGTAGCTCTTCAACTCTTCAATAGCTAATGGAAGCTCAGCCTAAAGAGAAGGGAAATCCCATATTCCACCTTGGAGATTTAGTACTGGTAAAATCTCTTCCATCATCTTCTTCTCTAGGACCAATTTGGAAAGGACAATGCTCTGTGGTACTGTCAACTCCATCAGCTTTCAAGGTGGTAGGCCTGGACTCCTAGATACACCACACCTGACTTAAGCTCTGGGAACCAGAGACTGTAGCTGAGTGTGAGTAACCATGAAAATACTCATGTGAACCTATAAAAGACTTAGAATTCTTGTAGAGAAAGAAAGCAAAGTCTTCAAATAAGTTATCTAAGATGTTAGTCTTAGCCCTTTTACTAATTACAACTTAAAGGAGAGTGCAATTCCTTTCTAGTATGGGCAGAGGAATATGCAGAGTTGTTACAAAAAACATCTTGCTGGAAATGTGGCCCGCTCCCTTTGTCAAGTTCATCAAAACTTCTTCAGTGGATATCTTCACTTCAAACAGATGATTGGAATAAGCTACAAGACTACATTGATGAGACATGAAAAAGTTCAGTGCTTCATAGTTTAGCCCACTGTTACATAGTAAATGAGTGGCCTATAAAGTCCACCCTTAATGACCCTGGACATAATCAATTTTTTTCTAAAAATGGCACTAAAGTATCTCTACAGACTCTAGTAAAACCCTTATTTAAAAAGAGTAAATGTGCCAGAGATTTAGCTCAGTGGTTTCACTGCCTGCTGTGCAAGCACAAGGACCCAAGTTCGATCCCTGGTACAAAAAAAAAAAAAAAAAAGAGTAAGTATCCTATCATAAGAGCCAAGAATCATAGATAGCAAGATGGCTACTTTCAAATATAGGATGATTATATGTGATTAACTCCAATTATAGGACAACTTAATAGAAAGGCCCCTTATGTTGAGAACAAAGAAATCACTCCTATTCTCATTGGCCTAACTCTACTTAATACTTGGGATGGACACCCCAGTGCAGTGTATGTACAATATAACTTTTCAAGTCAAAGATTGGTTTCCAATGGAATGGTTTATTCACCCTAGAATTAGACAGGAAGCTCCCAATAGCACTCATTGGTCTGGTGGAACCAATTTGTGGCTCTGGCTACACCCTGGGTGGATAGGGAGATGCACACTGGGATCCTGTGGTTACAAAGCAAGAGTGTCAAAAATATTGACAATCCTGTAAACTTATCCCATCTATGGCATCAGTGGTCTAAGAGTGTTTCACTGGTATGACAATTTGGCTTCTAACCTTGTCCTTTCCCTAAGATAGAGGATCTCATGTGAAATAGCAAGGCCTTGGCTAAATTTAATCAACAGGTCTTAACACCTCGACTGATCTCTCTCACCTAAATGAAGAAATAAAATTAATGAAGCAAGCTATCCTCCAAAACTGAATGACATTACATTCTAACACCAGCATAAGGGGGTACTTGTGCAATTATAAAAGCTAAATGTGTACATTCCTGATCTTTCTACTAAAATTTCTTTCTTTCTTTTTTTGTGTTTTGTTTTTTGTTTTTTTGTTTTTCTTTGTTTATTGGTACATTTTAGGTATACAATACAATGACATTCATCATTGGGAATTTGTACCTTTACATGATATATCTTGGATCTTATATTTTCCCAATTCCCCTGCCCTCACTCAACACCTCAACCTCTCCCTATTTACAAAGACTGTTTCCATTTTTTTCTTTTCTCATACTTTTTCCTTTCCCTTCCTTCCTTTCCCCAATTTGCCTTCCCCTTTAGACCTTTTATTCCTATTTCACATTATCTATTATACGTTTTGATCCTTATTTACACTTTCAGTTTTTCACATCAAAGAAACTATTTAGTATTTACACATGTGTGTCTGATTTATTTCACTTAAGAAGGCCTCCATGTGCACCCATTTAGCTATAAATGCCTCTAGTTTCTCATTTTTTTTTAGTTTCTCATTCTTTATGGCTGAGTAGTACTCCATTTTATTTTTTAAAATCTTCTATATCGAGTCTCCAATTGATGAGTAATTGGGCTGTTTCCAACTTTTTGCTATTACAAACTGTGCTGCTATAAACATGGATGCACATATATCACTGTGGTATGATTATTTTAATTCTTTTGGGAAGATACCCAGCAGGGGAATAGCTGGGTCAAACGGGACCTCTACTCCTACTTCTTTGAGGCATTTCCATACTGATTCCCTAAGTGGTTGCAACAGTCTGCACTCCCACCAGCAGTGAAAAAGGGTTCCTTTCTCCCCACACCCCTGCCAGCAGTTGTTATTGGTTCATTTCTTGATAGCAGCCATTCTTTCTGGGGTGAGGTGGAATTGCAGTGTTGTTTTCATCTGCATCTCTCCAATGACCAGTGATGCTGAACATTTTTTCCTATGTTTATTTGCTGCTTTTACTTGTTTGTCTGAGAAATGTCTGTTCATTTCAGATGGCAATTTTCAGATTGGATCTTTATATTTGGGGGGTCTGATTGTTTTCAGTTCTTTATATATTTGAGATAGTAGACCTTTGTCTGAGGAACATAAGGTAAAATTTACTCCCACATTGTGGGTTGTCTCTTAGCTCTTTTGGTGGTTTCTCTTGCAGTGCAGATTTTTTTAATAAGATGAGATCCGAGTTGTTGATTCTTTGTGCTAGTTCACATGCTACTGAGGATTTGCTCATAAAGTCTTTTCCTATGCCAATGTCTTTGAGAGTTCTAACTAACTTATCTTCCAGCAAGTTTAGTGTTTCTGTTTTAGTATTTAGATCTTTAATCTACTTCGATCTTAGTTTAGTGCATGGTGATAGATATGGGTCTAGTTTTAATCTTTGGCAGGTTGAAATCCAGTTTTTCCAACACCATTTATTAAATAGGCTATCTTTCCTCCAATGAGGGTGGTTGGCTTGTCAAAAATGAGGTGGCTGAGTATGTCTGGAGTTGTTTCTGCATCTTCTAATCTATTCCACTGGTCTTCAGGTCTGTTTCTGTCCAAGTACCATGATGTTTTTAACACAGTAGCTTTGTAGTATAGTTTCAAGTTGGAGATGGTGATACCTCCTGCCATGTCTCTGTTGTCTAGAATTGGTTTTGCTACTCTAGGTCTCTTTTGGTTCCAAATGAATTTTTGGATTGTTTTCTCTAGTTCTGTGAAGTATATTGTTGGAATTTCAATCAGCATTGCATTAAGTCTATATAGTAGTTTTGAAAGTATGGCCATTTTCACTATATTGGTTCTTCCTACCTAGGAGCAAGGGGTGTCTTTCCATCTTCTTATAGCCTCTCTGATCTCTTTTTTCAGAGTGCTGTAGTACTCTGTGTAGAGGTCTTTTGCTTCCTTTGTTAGATTGATTCCTAGATATTTCATTTTTTTGGATGCTATTATAAAAGGAATTGTTTTCCTTATTTCTATCTCGGTGAGATTGTTATTTGTGTATAAGAAGGCTATTGTTTTTGAGTGTCGACCTTGTATCCAGCTACTCTACTGAATCTGTCAATTAAGTCTAGAAGTCTTTTGGCAGAGTATTTTGGGTCTTCTATGTAAAGTTTCATATCATCAGCAAATAATGATAGTTTAACTTCTTCCTTTCCTATCTTTGTTCCTTTAATTTCTTTCTCTTGTCTAATTGCTGTAGCTAATGTTTGCAGAACTATGTTGAACAGGAGTGGTGATAGTGGGCACCCTTATCTTGTTCCTGATTTTAGCGTGAAAGATTTCAGTTTTTGACTATTTAGTATGATGTTAGCTGTTGGTTATCCTTTCTTTGTTTGTTTGTTTTGTTTTTACATACTCTTTTGGTTCTCATTTATTCCCCCTTCCCCTGCCCTCCCTTCAACCCCTCTATCCCTCCCTATTTACAAAGACTTTGTTTCCATTTTTTCATTTTCTCATATTAATTCCATTCCCTTCTTTCCTTTCCCCTACCCCTCCCACTTCCCCTTCCCCTTTGTCCCTTTTCTTTCTATTTCACATTATCTATTATACCTTTTAGTCCTTATTTACACTTTCAGTTTCTCACACTAGAGAAACTATTCAGTATTTACATATGTGTGTCCTTTTTATTTCACTTAAGAGTATCACCTCAATGTGCACCCATTTACCTATAAATGTCTCTAATTTCTCATGTTTTATGGCTGAGTAGTAGTCCATTTTATTTTATTTTATTTTTTAAAAATTCTTTTATTGGTACATTTTATGTATACAATATGTTTACATATATCATTGGGTGCTTGTGCCTGTACATGATGTATCTTATTTCTTATTTTATCCCACATTTCCTGTGCACCCTTCACCCCTTCCACCCTACCCTATTTACATAGATTTTGTTTCCATTTTTTTTCTTTTCTCATAACTTTTTCCTTTCCCTTCTTCCCTTTCTACATCCTCTCCCACCAGCACTACACCTTTGGACATTTTCCTATTTCAAATTATCAATTATTCACTTTAAACATTTTAATCCTTATTTACACTTTGAGTTTCTCACACTAGAGAAACTATTTGGTATTTACACATGTGTGTCCTATTTATTTCACTTAAGAATATGGCCTCAATATGCATCCATTTAGCTATAAATTTCTCTAGTTTCATGTTCTTTATGGCTGAATAGTACTCCAACTTATAAAAAAAACCACATCTTCTTTTTCCAGTTTCCAGTTGATGGGCGCTTGGGCTGTTTCCAAGCTTTAGCTATTACAAACTATGCCGCTATAAGCATGGGTGCACATATATTGCTATGGTATGATTCTTTTAATTCTTTGGATAAGATAACCAACAGGGAAATGGCTGGGTCAAATGGGACCTCTAGTCCTAGTTTGTTGAGGTATCTCCATACTGATTACCACAGTGGTTGCACCAATGTGCACTCATACCAATAATGGAGAAGGGTTCCTTTCTCTCCACACACTGCCAGCATTTGCTATTTGTTGATTTCTTGATAGCAGCCATTCTTTCTGGGGTGAGATGGAATCAAGCATTGTTTTCAACTGCATCTCTTGAATGACCAGTGATGTTGAACATTTTTTCATATATTTATTTGCTGCTTTTATTTCTTAGTCTGAGAATTGTCTGTTCATTTTGGTTGCCCATTTTTGAACTGGGTCTTTGAATTTGGAGGGTCTGATTTTTTTCAATTCTTTATATATATTTGATAGTAGACCTTTGTCTGAGGTACAGCTGCTAAAAATTTCTTCCCATATTGTAGGTTGTCTCTTAGTTCTGTTGGTAGTTTCTCTTGCAGTGCAGAAGCTTTTTAATATGATGAGATCCCAGTTGTTGATTCTTTATGCTAGCTCTCATGCTACTGAGGATTTGTTCACAAAGTCTTTTTCTTTGCAAATATCTTCAAGAGTTCTACCTAATTTATCTTCCAACAAGTTTAGTGTTTCTGTCTTAATGTTTATATCTTTAATCCACTTCAATCTTAGTTTAGTGCATGATGATAAGTATGGGTCTAGTTTTAATCTTTGATAGGTTGAAATACAGTTTTTCCAACACCATTTATTAAATAGGCTATCTTTCCTCCAATGAGGGTGGTTGGCTCCTTTGTCAAAGATGAGGTGGCTGAGTATGTCTGGAGTTGTTTCTGCATCTTCTAATCTATTCCATTGATTCTTGGGTCTGTTTCTTTCCAAGTACCATGCTGTTTTTATTACAGTAGCTTTGTAGTATAGTTTAAAGTTGGGCATTGTGATACCTCCAGCCATGTCTCTGTTGCCTAGAATTGGTTTTGCTATTCTAGGCTTCTTCTGATTCCAAATGAATTTTTGGATTGTTTTCTCTACTTCTGTGAAGTATATTGGAATTTCAATCAGCATTGCATTAAATCTATATAGCAGTTTTGGAAATATGGCCATTTTCACTATATTGGTTCTTCCTATCCTGGAACAAGGGGTGTCTTTCCATTTTTTAATCCTCTTCCATCTCCTTTGTCAGAGTGCTGTAGTTTTCAGTGTAGAGGTCTTTTTTTTTTTTTTTTTTTTTTTTTTTAATACCGGGGATCAAACTCGGGTCCTTGCGTTTGCAAGGCAGGCAGCAATTGTAGAGCTCTTTTGTTTCTTTTGTTAGGTTGATTCCCAGATATTTTATTTTTTTAGATGCTACTGTAAATGGAATTATTTTGTGAATTTCTCTCTCAATGAGTCTGCTATTTGTGTATAAGAAGGCTATTGTTTTTTGAGTGTTGACCTTGTATCCAGCTACTCTACTGAATCTGTCAATTAGGTCTAAAAGACTTTTGACCGAGTTTTTTGGGTCTTCTATGTAAAGTATCATATCATCAGCAAATAATGACAGTTTAACTTCTTCCTTTCCTATCTTTATGCCTTTTATTTCTTTCTCTTTTCTAATTGCTGTTGCTAATGTTTCCAGAACAATATTTAACAGGAGTGGTGATAGTTGGCATCCTTGTCTTGTTCCTGATTTTAGCATGAAAGATTTCAATTTTTGACCATTTAGTATGATGTTGGCTGTTGGTTTTTCATAAATAGCCTTAATCAAGTTGAGATAAAGACCTTCTATTCCAATTTTCTGTAGCGTTTTTATAATGAATGGGTGTTGGATTTTGTAAAATGCCTTTTCTGCATATATTGAGGTGATTATATGATTTTTGTCATTGACTCTGTTAATATAGTGTATTACATTTATTGATTTATGGATGTTGAATCATCCTTGCATCCCTGGAATAAGTCTGACTAGGTCAGGGTGTATTATCTTCTTCCTGACACTCTGTATTCTGTTTGCCAGTATCTTGTTGAGGATTTTTGCATCTATGTTCATTAGAGAGATTGGTCTGTAGTTCTTTTTGTGGGTTGGGTCTTTCACTGGTTTTGGAATCAAAGTAACACTTGCTTCCAGGAATGAATTTGGAAGTCTTGCTTCCCTTTCAATTTCCTTGATGAGTTTAAAGATTAATGATGATAGTTCTTTAAATGTCTTGTAGAATTCAGCAGTGAACCCATCAGGACCTGGGTTTTTCTTTGTTGGTAAATTTTTTATTACATTTTCAATTTCACACATTGTTATTGGGGTGTTTAGAATTTCTATATCTTCTTCATTTAACTTTGGCAATTCATATGTATCTAGGAATCTGTCCATTTCTTCTGTGTTTTACATTTTCTCAAAGTAGGTACAGGTTCTCAAAGTAGGTATTGATGATGCTCTTGAGTTCTGCTGGGTCTGTTTTGACTTCTCGTTTTCATTCTTGATTCCATGGATTTGAGCCTTTTCTTTCCTTTTTCTGATAAGGTTAGCTAAAGCTTTATTGATTTTATTTATTCTTTCTAAAAACCAACTCTTTAATTCATTGATATTTTTTGTATCATTGTCTTAGTCTCCATTGCATTGATTTCTTCTCAGATCTTTACAACTTCCTTTCTTGTATGAGCTTTGGGTTTATTATGCTCTTCTTTTTCTAGGAGCTTGAGGTTCTGCATTAAGTTATTTATTTGAGATCTCTCTGTTTTCTTAATATGGGCATTCACTGCTATGAATTTCCCTTGTGAACTGCTTTCATTGTGTCCCATAGATTCCTGTAAATTGTACTGGCACTATAATTTACTTGTAGAAACTGTCTAATTTCTTCTTTAATTTCCTCTGTGACCCATTGGTTGTTCAGGAGTGTGTTATTCAATTTCCATGTGTTTGTGGGAGTTTTGCAGTTTCTTATGTTATTGATCTTTAATTTTATTGCACTATGGTCTGATAAAATACAGGGGATAACTTCAATTCTTTTACATTTACTTAGATAGGTCCTATGAACTAGTATGTGATCTATTTTGGAGAATGACCTGTGTGCAGCTGACAATAGTGTGTATGCTGATTTTGTGGGGAGGAACACTCTGTAAACATCTATTAAGTTCATTTGTTCAATAGCTTGGTTCTGTCCTAGAATTTCATTATTAATTTTTTGTCTAGATGATCTGTCTATTTGTGATAGAGGGGTATTGATGTCCCCCACTACAATTGTATTAGTGCTTATTTGGTTTTTCATGTCCATTAATATTTGTTTTGTATAGTTGGGGGCATTTGTATTTGGTGTATTTATGTTTAGGATTATCATCTCTTCCTTTTGGATTTTTCCCTTCACAAGGATGTAGTGACCATCTTTGTCTCTCTTAATTATTTTTGGTTTGCAATCTACTTTGTCTGTAAATAAGATTGCTACCCCTGCTTATTTCTGGGTTCCTGTAGAGTGGAGAACTGTTTGCCATCCTTTTACTTTCAGCCCATGAATTTCCTTTCAAGTTAGGTGTGTTTCTTGTATAGAGCATATTGCTGTATTTTGTTTCTTAATCCATTCTGTCAGTCTGTTTCTTTTGATTGGTGAATTGAGGCCATTACCATTGATAGTTATAATTGATAGATATTGACTCATTCTCATCATGACGTTTTACCATTTTTGGCTCTTTTATTTCTTATTTCCCCCCCTTCCCCTTTAGTGTCTTGCCTTACCTGATGGCTTCCCTCTGTTGGGCATCATGGAGTGGTGACATTCATTTTCTTTTCCTAGGATATTGTTTAAAATTGGAGTGCTGGTTTGGTGTTCATGAAATTTCTCAGGTGTTCTTTGTTGTGGAAGTATCTAATTTCCCTATTGATTCTGAAAGATAATTTTGCAGGATACAACAGTCTAGGTTGGAAGTTATTTTCTTTTAGGGCTTGAAATACTTCACTCCAGGCTCTCCTTGATTTGAGGGTCTGTGGTGAGAAGTCTGCTGTGATTCTGATGGGCTTTCCTTTATAGGTGATTTGTTTCTTTTCCCTAACTGCCTGTAGGATTTTGTTCTTCTGTTGAGTTTCTGGGATCTCGACTATTATATGTCTAGGTGTAGATTTTTTTTATCATGGCTGGGTGGAGTTGTGTATGCCTCACTTATCTGTATGTCCAATTCTCCACCTCTGTCCTGGAAGTTTTCTACTATTACTTCTGTGAACAGTTTTTTAAAATGTCAATTGTACTTTCTCCTGTTTTTTCGTGGACTCCTATCAGTCCTATGTTATTCTTCTTTGCATCATCTAGCAGTTCCTGGATTGATTTCTCATGGTCCCTTACTATCTTTAAGAAATCTCTGTTTTCATGGTCCTTCACTGCAATCCTGTCTTCTATATCTGATATTCTGTCTTCAGATTCTCTTAATATGCTCTGCATGCTTTCAATGGAGTTTTTAATCTCCTGAATATCTGTTTGAATCTGTTTCATGGATTCCATTTCTTTCTTATGTTGGGCGATCATGATTTCCATTTCTTTCTTTTGCTGGGCATTCCTGGCTTCCAGCATTTTTTTGAGCTCATCTATTTTCTCATCTGTTTCTGTTCTAGATCCTCTAATCATGTCTTTCATGCTGCTCACCATCTCTGTAGTTATCTGGGAGATTATTTCTGCTTTGAATTTTTCTAGACCCTCATTCATCTGTTTCATTACTGTCAGGTAAAAGGCCAAAGACCAAGACCAGACCAGGTGACAACAAGCCTTTATTAGGGGAATAGATCTGCTGGGCTGTCTCTGAACAAAGGAGAGACAAAAGCAATATGGCTGGGGCAGGGAGAGTCTTTTATAGAGGCTGGGGTGGGGTTTGTAGGGGCTGAGGCAGGGTTGAGTGAGGTAGTGACTAGGGAATGGAGGAGTGTGTGATGTCACTAGGTGGTAGGAGGTGAGCAAGTATTAGGTTACTCTCTAGGCGGGAACAGGGGCATGCTGGGAAGAAGGGTTTGTTCTTTGGTGGGAGCAACCATCTTGGCATGATGTCACACAGGGGAGGGGGCAAGGCATGATAGGAAGAGGGCAGCTACTATACATAATAGCTGCTGAGGTAGTGGGAGATCTATCAGTTACTTCCTGTGCTATCAGTTCAGGGTGTCCAGGTGGTTGATTATCAGACTTTTCCACCTTATTTCCCCCAGAATTTGCCTTTTGTGGGGTGGAATCCTGAGTTTGTGCCTTGCTTAAATGTCTTCTCATTTTTGTTTTTGGTACTGTCCTTGGTTTAATTCCTGGGGTGATATTTCAAAATTGCTTAATGTATGTATCTTTGTTGCTTGTGCTTAAAACCCTTGTGGAATGATTGCTTTTTGAGGTGTCTTCCAGATATAGCTGGCCTTTAGGTTTTGAGACTCTAATGACTCTGAGGCTATTTCATTTTCATTATACCAGGAAGGACAACTGATTAGATCAATCACAACATCTTAGCCCAAATGATACAATCAGCAATACCATAACATCAAACGCAGCTTAGAAAATGACAATTTGTGGTAGTTATTAATCTATCACATTTAACTGTGTAAATTAAATCAAATCCGAGGACCAACCCAACATATGTTTATAGTGAATAAACTCTTCAATATAGCATGTTTACCGTTTGGGATGGGGAGTTAGAAGGAGTTGGGGAGGGAGGGACAGGTAGAAAGATCAGGAAAGATTAGCAGTGAGGCCAGAAGACACAGGAAGATCACACAAACTCTAAGAAATTGTTAAAGGCAAGAGGAAAAGGTGGAATGAAAGAACAAAGACTTGAACAGAACCACCTAACCACAATAGGGACATTAGATACTGTATTTACTTTCCTTTGAAACTGATGATAGTCAGGAGAAGGAAAAAGAGAAGAAAAGAAAAATAAAGGAGAAAGCTGAATTCAATCCAGAAAGGAACAAATAGGGAGATGAAGAGCAATGTCAGACAGTGAGAGAATGAGGGGGGGGGGGGATAAAACAAAGAAAAAAGAGAAAAGTAAAAATTTGAAAAGAGTAGAAAAAAGTAAAACTTAAGAATTAAAAATAAGAGAAAATAAATTTTTTCTTTTTTGCAAATAACAAAAAATAAAAATGAAGGGCCTCCTTCAGGGTATGTCTCTGCTGTCACAGTAGGCAACGTAGGCAGCCGTGTGCATATACAAGTCAATGAGTCTCAGCAAGCCAGTAGCAGACCTGTGAGATTCAAGCAGATTTCTGGCTGCTAGTCCCAAGTTGAGCTCCCTGTTCTCTTGCAGGGTTGAACTCTGCAAAATTCTACTGCAGGTTCCAGTTGCCCTTCCCCTGAAGATAGTACAGGTTCCGATGGGAGGTGATGATCCCTCCAACTTACCAAGTACGGTGGTCTGGTGTGCCTTTATTGTAGAGATTCTCTTTACTTTTCTGCTGAGCTTCAGTTTTCATCAAGGAGCCTGAGAGGCCCTCTTTCTGTTGCTAATTTCTGCTGTATCTTGTGACGCTCAGGACAAGGGCATTTATAATCCCCTGTGACTCTGTAGTGTGGAACCAGGTAGCAAAAGAGCCAGGAGGCCAGAGGCGGGGGGCGGGCACGAAGGATGACGGGGGGCTGTGTGTGGGGGGGGAGCAGGCCTGAGCCTGCAGATGCCCACTTGGCTAAGCGGGACATGGGAAGTAGCAGGGGCTCCAAGCCGAGCCTGGGTCCTCACCATGTCATGGGCGGAGCCCAGAACAGGGGGAGGGGCTTTATGCTGCTTGGATCCTCAGCTTTTGCCAGTTGGTCATGCTGAGCAGAGCTCGGGATGGAGCAGGGGCTCCAAACTGCCCCTGGGTCCTGATTGTCTAGTACTCCATTTCATTAAAAAAAAATCAAAACATTTTCTTCATCCAGTCTCCAACTGATGGGCATTTGGGCTTCTTCAAAGTTTTAGCTATTACAAATTGTGCTGCTATGAACATAGGTGTGCATATATCACTGTGATATGATTCTTTCAGTTCTTTGGGGAAGACACCCAGAAGGGGAATAGCTGGGTCAAATGGGACTTCCAGTCCTAGTTCTTTGAGGTATCTCCATACTGATTTCCACAGTGGTTGCACCAGTCTACATGCCCACCAGCAGTGGAGCAGGGTTCCTCTTTCCCCACAGCCCCACCAGAATTTGTGATTGGTTGATTTCATGATAGCAGCCATTCTTTCTGGAGTGAGGTGGAATCTCAGCGTTGTTTTCATTTGCATCTCTTGAATGACCAGTGATGTTGAACATTTTTTCATTTTTTCATTTTGCCATTTCTACTTTGTGTGAGAAATGTCTGTTCATTTCAGATGCCCATTTTTGGATTGGATCTTTAAATTTGGGAGGTCTGATTTTTTAAAGTTCTTTATAGATTCTAGATAGTAGACCTTTGTCTGAGAGACTGCTGGTGAAAATTTTTCCCCACATTGTGGGTTGTCTCTTCATGGTGCTGGTGGTTTCTCTTGCTGTGCAGAAGCTTTTTAGTAAGAAGAGATCACACTTGTTGATTTTTTTCTGCTAGTTCATGGGCAACTGAGGTTTTGTTCATAAAGTCTTTTCCTACACCAATGTCTTCAAGAGTTCTATCTAACCTCTGTTCCAGCTGGTTCAGCATTTCTATTTTAATATTTAGATCTTTAGTCAATTTCCACATTAGTTTAGTGCATGGTGAGAGACATAGGTTTACTTCTAGTCTTTGACAAGTTGAAACCCAATTTCTCCAGCACCATTTATTAAAGAGGCTATCTTTCCTCCAGTGAGGTTGTTTGGCTCCTTTGTAAAAGATGAGGTGGCTGAGTGTGTCTGGAGTTGTTTCTGCATCTTCTAATCTGTTCCCCCAGTCCTCAGGTCTGTTTCTTTCCCAGTACCATGCTGTTTTTTTATCACCATAGCCTCATAGTATAGTTTCAAGTTGAGGGTTGTGATACACTCTATCTTGTCTTTATTGCTTAGAAGTGCTTTGGCTATTCTGGGTCACTTCTTGTTCCAAATGAATTTTTGGATTGTTTTCTCAAGGTCTATGAAGTATGCTGCTGGAATTTCAATTGGGATTGCACTGAATCTATATACAGTTTTGGAAGTATGGCCATTTTCACTGTGTTGATCCTTCCTACACAGGAGCAAGAGATCTCTTTCTATTTTCTGATATCGTCTTCAATCTCTCTTTTCAAAGTACTATAGTTTTCAGAGAAGAGGTCTTTGATTTATTTGGTTAGGTTGATTCCTAGGTATTTCAGTTTATTGGATGCTATTGTGAAAGGAATTGTTTGCCCTATTTCTCTCTCAGTGAGTCTGTTGTTCGTGTAGAGGAAAGCTATTGATTTGTGTGTGTTGACCATGTATCCAGCTACTTAACTGAATTTGGTTATTAAGTCTAGAAGACTATTGGTGGAGTTCTTGGGGTCTTCTACATAGAGTATCATGTCATCTCCAAATAATGATAATTTGAATTCTTCATTTCCTATCTTTATTATTTTTATTCTTTCTCTTGTCTAATTGCAGTGGCTAATGTTTCCAAAACTATATTGAACAGGAGTGGTGATAGTGGACATCCTTGTCTTGTTCCTGATTTTAGTGTGAAGGATTTCAGTTTTTGACCATTTAGTATGATATTTGCTGTTGTCTTTTCATAGATGGCTTTTATCAGATTGAGGTAGAGACTGTCTATTCTGATTTTTTGTAGGGTTTTTATCATAAATGTGTGCTGGTTTTTGTCAAATGCTTTTTCTGCATCTATTGAGATGATCATGTATGGTTTTTGTCCTTGGCTGTATGGATAGTGTATTACATTTATTGATTTGTGTATGTTGAACCATCCCTGCATCCCTGGGATGAATCTCACTTGGTCAGGGTGTATGATCTTCTTGATGATCCTCTGCATTCTATTTGCCAGTATCTTATTAAGGATTTTGGCATCTATGTTCATTAGTGAGATTGGCCTATAGTTCTCTTTTTTGGTTAGGTTTTTCTCTACTTTGGGGATCAAGGTGATGCTTGCTTCCAGGGATGAATTTGGGAGTATTGCTTACCTTTCAATTTCATTGAAGAGTTTAAGCACTAGTGGCAGTAGTTCCTCTCTAAATGTCTTGTATAATCCAGCAGTGAAACCATCAGGACCCTGGCTTTTCTCAGTTGGTAAGTTTTAATTACATTTTCAATTTCATTGCTTGATATTGGGTTGTTTAGAATTTTTAGGTCTTCTTCATTCAACTTTGGTAATTCATATGTATCTAGGTACCTGTCCATTTTTTCTGTGTTTTCCATCATAACGGCATATAGGTTCTCAAAGTAGGTATTGATAATCCTCTGGATTTCTGCTGGGTCCATTGTAATTTCACCCTTTTCATTCCTAATTGTATGGATTTGGGCCTTTTCTTTCCTTTTTCTGATAAGGTTGGCTAATTTTGTTGATTCTTTCAAAGAACCAACTCTTGGCTTCCTTGATTTCTTTATCATTCTCTTAGTCTCCATTCAATTGATTCATGTTCTGCTCTTTATAATTTCCTTCCTTGTATGAGCTTTGGGTTTGTCCTGTTCTTCTTTTTCTGGAAGCTTGAGGTTCAGCATCAGGTTGTTTAATAGGGCTCGCTCTGTTTTCCTAATATGAGTACTCACTGCTATGAATTTCCCTCATAAGACTGCTTTCATTGTGTCCCACAGATTCTGATATGTTGTCATTGTCATTTAATTGAAGGAACTGCCTGATTTCTTCTTTAATTTCCTGTGTGACCCATTGGTTACTCAGAAGTGTGCTGTTCAATTTCCATGTGTTTATGAAAGTTTTGTAGTTTCTTTTGCTGTTGATCTCCAATTTCATTGCACTCTGGTCTAATATACAGGGGATAACTTCAATTCCTTTGCACTTACTTAAACTCATTTTATGAGCAAGTATGTGGTCTATTTTGGAGAACGACTCGTGCAGGTGAAAAGAGTATGTATTCTGATTGTGTGGGGTGGAACAGTCTGTAAATATCTGTTAAGTTCATTTGTTCAAGAATTTGACTGAGTTCTAGTATTTCATTACTTATGTTTTGTCTAGTTGATCTATCTATGTATGACAATGGGGTATTGAGTTCCACCCCTAGTATTGTATTACTGTATATATGACTTTTCATGTCCATTAGTATTTGTTTTATATAGTTTCACACACTAGTGTTTGGTGCATAGATATTTATGATTGTCATCTCTTCCTCTTGGATTCTTCCCTTTACAAGGATGTAGTGTCCTTCTTTGTCTCTCTTCATTGGTGTTGGTTTGAAATCCACTTGATCTGCAAAGAGGATAGCTACTCCTGCCTTTTTTTCAGGTTCCTGTCACATGGAGTATTGTTTTCCACCCTTTAACTTTCAGTCTATGAGTTTCTTTTTGAATTGAGTGTGTTTCTTGTATGCAGCATATTGTTGGATCTTGCTTCTTGACTCATTTTGCCAGTCTATTTCTTTTGATTGGTGAGTTGAGACCATTCACATTGATGGTTATAACTTATACCTATTGAGTTATCATTGTCATGTGTTTTTCTTATTGTTGATTTCTCCCCCTTTGCATTCAATTCCTTGTCATGCCTGGTGGATTCATTCTGCTGAGCTTCCTGGGGTTGTGATCCTCATTGTCTTTTCCTAGGATATTGTCTAAAATTCTTTGGAGTGCTGGTTTGGTATCCATGAAGCTCCTAAGGTGTTCTTTGTCATGAAAGTATCTTATTTCTCCATCAATTTTGAAAGATAGTTTTACAGGGTACATCAATCTGGGTTGGAGGCTGTTTTCCTTTAGGGCTCAAAATGCATCACTCCAAGGTCTTCTTGCCTTGAGGGTGTGCACTGAGAAGTCTGCTGTGATTCTGATGGTCTTTCCTTTGTATGTGATTTGCTTCTTTTCTCTGTAGAATTTTGTTCTTCTGTTGGCTTTCTGGAAATTTAGCTATTATATGTTTATGTGTAGATTTTTTTTTGATCAAGTTTAGTTGGAGTCCTATATGCCTCACTTATCTGTATGTCAAGTTCTGTTTCCCTGCTTGGGAAGTTTTCTGCCATTACTTCTGTGAACTGTTATTTTATGTCATCTGCACTCTCTCCTGTTTCTTCATTGACTCCAATAAGTCTTACGTTATTCTTCTTTGCATCGTCTAGTAGCTGCTGGATTGCTTTCTCATGATTCCTTGCATTTTTAAAGCAATTTTTCTCTTCGTGGTCAGTAATTGCAATCTTATCTTCTGTATCTGAAATTCTGTCCTCACATTGGCTCATTTTGCTGCATAGACTTCAGTGGAGTTTTTAACCTCCTGGAAATCTGTTTGCATCTGTTTTATGGATTCCATTTGTTTCCTATGTTGGGATGCCATGATGTTTCTCAGATCCTCATTTTTTTAATCTGTGTCCATGCTAGATTTATTAATCATGTCTTGCACTATGGGCTCAGTCTCTGCTGTTATCAGAGAAATTATTTCTGTTTTCATTTTTTCCAGGTCCTCTTTCATTGCCAGTTCGGGGAGTCCAGGTGGTTGAGTATCAGATTGTTCCATCTCATTTCCCTTTGGGGTTGCTTTAGTTGATCTGGAAGTCTGGTTTTGACATTTGTTTACATGTCTTCTCATTTCAGCGGGGAGGGCAATTTTGTGATGCTGACACCCAGGTGGCTCACCTCCTCAGCACTGGGGGTGGTGGTATGGTGGCCTGAACATCTCCTCCTCAGGGCTGGAAGCAGCTCTGCTCCTCAACACTGGGGGTGGTGGTATGGTGACCCAGAAGGGCTCCTCCTCAGTGCTGCGGGCGGCTCTGCTCCTTGGCACTGGGAGTGGTGCTCAGGAATTGTGGGTTCTTGATAAGGCTTGAGTCAAGCTGACTGGCATGGAGGAGGAAATGTTGAGGCCTTTGGTCCCAGTGGTATTTGGAATCTCACCAGGAATGTGGCAAAAAGCTTCCAAGTGGTTCAATCATCTGTGTGAGGGTCAGCTGGCATGATTGCACAGGGTGTGCTCCATCTGACCTTTCAGTAGAGGGAAGATATATGTTAGGTTGGGAGAGGACCCACAGAATTGCCAGAACTTGGTTGAGGTGTGCTTGGACTCACGAATTCTGCAGGTCAGCCTGTGGGACTGGAGGACCCAGCAATAGGCTCCAGAGCCCCATAGTGCACCTAGTGTTAGAGCACCCTAGTGTTAGAGATGAAGTAGCTGGGAAGAGGTCCAGTCCTGTGAATATCTACACAACCCAAGTCCCTACTCACCCTTTTACTGGGGGTTCCAGGATGACATAGTCAAGACAAGGCAGCTATGGTTCTGTAGTCCTGGAGCCTTTGGGGACCAGGCTGAGTCTAGTATAGATTCCAAAAGTGACAGATCTGGGAATCAGTTCTTCAACGTCCTTTCTTCCAGGATACACAAGAACACACCTTCTCTTGACTCCCCTTAGTCATGGTGCCAACATGACTGGGTCCAACCAGCATGAGGGTTCAACTCATCTTTGTCTCCTCATGCAAACATCCTCTACTTCATGCTCACCTGCCTTCCTGCTCTTTGCATGCACTGTGAACTAGAGAAGATGCAGCACACCACTGCCAAAGTCTCCTCACAGGACTGAATCCTAGCCTCTTGCTATGTGACTGGAGCTCTTCTACTATACATTTGGCTCCATCTCTCCCCTACAGATGGGATGTTTCAAATGTGACACCTGAAAGGGTTTGGAAAAGCCTTTTGCACCTGTCTGCTTTTGTTTGAACTCTTCTTTAGGAACCTTGAGCCCTGCCTCAGTTAGGCTGCTGGAACAAGATGAAGCCCTGATGCCTAGCACTTCGGCCAACCCAGGACATTTGGACAGATGTCCTGAGACCAGTAAGCTCCCAGCCAAACCCAGCAGAAACTGCTGGCCCACAACTTCTGAGAAAATGTGTGTCTATTATTGTGATGTGGTTGTTTCTAAAGCAACATTATCATGGCACTAGAAAAATGAAACAGGGGCAATGCACAAAGACAGAATGGAGAAGAGTTGTCATTGGATGCAAACCACCAGCACACATGCTGGACTCAGATAAAGACAAGCAATAAGATTTTATGGTTTGTAACACAGAAATGTCATAGTTTGCTTGTTTCTGCAGCAGACTCAATCCGATTCTGATGAATACACAAGGAAATAGATTACAGGTCTCTATCTGGAACTGAAGGTGGTATACTACATGAAATACAGGAATATCTGTTAGCCTCTAGATTATATTCACAAAGTAATGGCCAGTCTTCTGGAATGTGCATGTGCAGATAGAGGGTTAGGGTTAGGGTTAGAGAACTTGTCCCAAGTACAACTTCATCATAGCTCTGGTCTCAGGCAAACTGGAGGATATCTTGACCAGCCAGGGCTTTTGCTATTCCCTCACCTCCATACTTCATGGCTACTGAGAGATGAAACAGCTGCAACCACTTCTTTCCCAGTGGGGGATTCTTCACTGGCACAGCACACACAGTGCCCACCACATGCCCTCCAGATTCAGCCACCCAGAATCAGGAGCCACATGCATGCAGGTAGGATTTGGTGATGTTGGCCAGGTCTGTGTGCAAACATGTGGCCACATACTGCTTCCAGGGGTGACTGGCAAGGAAACACAAGAAGAGGAGCAGAGTGAGGCTAGACATGATTGACAAGAGCCAGAGACCAGGAAGGAGCAGGGAGAGCAGCACCCCAAGTTCAAGCAGGAGGGTTCCAGGCAGCATCCTATATGGCAGAAAGTGGCAGGGACAAGCTTAGCCATACCTCTGGAAAACAAAACCAGAACTGCTTTTCAGCCACTTTCCTTGGTATTTGTGGATGTAATAAGGAGTTATGTTGACATTTCTGGGTCCAAAATCTAACAGTTCAAGACAGACAGAGAAGAGAGAGGAAGTCATGTGAGTACTCCACCATTCTCGGTCACCCAGGCACCATGAATACTTTGTTCAGTGTGTCTTTCTTTTGTCACTCCAAAGGAAGAAGCCCACCACCAATGGGAGGTGAGGGCCAGAAACATGTTATTGGAACCCTAGTTCTTCCCATTTTTAGCTGTATGACCTTTGACACATCACTTAATCTCTCTGAGCCTGCGTTTATCTGTTGAACAGGGTAAAAAAAACCTGCCTTCTAGAATTGTTTGAGGATTTACTAGAATAATTTACAAGAAATCCCCTCCCCTCCAACTCCTTTACCCTATTACAGATTCTTTGAACCTGTTGGCATGTGTGGCAGGCAGATCTTGTGTCTCTAGTGCTTGGCCCCTTCCTAAGGTCCATGTGTTTCATAAATCCTGTATTGTCCAGCAGGAAATGCAGCTAAGCTTCTTTCCTCCAACATTGAAAGTGGCGGATGCTGATAAGGTAAAAAGTGGAAGTACCAAAGTGCCCTAATTTTGAGATTGCTAAGAAAATTTGGATCTTTGGGCCCATACTGAGAGGCCTAAATATGTACTCATGTCCTCTCACAGAGCCAAGAGGGTCCAGGGTGGCAGCCTTCAGCTTCCAACTGACTTGCATTACAGACTGTGTAGGGCCACCCCTCTTCTTGGGAAAAGAATTGGGTGCAACCTCATTGGCAAGCTCATGAATATTTATAAATCATAAATTAAAAAGTCAAGGAGTAGGAAAGTGGCAGAGAAAGGAGCTTTCACTGTTGTGATCCCTGGGGAAATACCCTGTACAGAGACACAGGATTTGGAACAGCTCAAGGGTACTCACCCGCATGAGAGGCCTGGACCTCTCTTCCTGTTTCCTTCAGATCTCTCTCAGCAACTATCATGAGACACACTAAGCCCTGTGCACACTCTACCATGGTGTCCTACACATACTTGGTAGAAGCATTGAAACTGTGCCACTTACCTTGGGCTCTCTTATCATAGGCCAGGGTTCAGGTCTCCTGGCTCAGCACCAAAGTCTTTCACAGCTGCACTTCTCCTGGAAGTATCAGGTAATTCAGACTCAGCCACCCAGACACATAAACCTCATACACCTTCTCCATTCATTCCCTCAGCAACCAGGTGGATGCCCCTGCTGTGCTGAAAGTGTCCTGTGTAGCCCCCAGCACTGCTGATGTCTAGATGACAGGTTCCAGACAGTGGGCAGCCATCAAGAGTCCTGATGGTGACTTAGAGCCAGTACCATATGTTTCTTACACATTTTAGCTGAGCATACACCTCACTAAGACAGGCAAAGCAAAACAGAAGGGCAAATCCCGCACAGTGGAAGTCTCCTCTATGGAAGGATTGCTTCCCATTCACAATTCACAAATTATTCACATCTGCCCACAATCAAAACCCATGTAGACCAGTGAATGTATTGGCTCCTCTCTCTCTCTCTCTCTCTCTCTCTCTCTCTCTCTCTCTCTCTCTCTCTCTCTCTCCCTCCCTGGAGCAGAAGGACAGCAGAAGCCAGTCTTTCAGTCCAGGATTTTCCTCATTCTTACTGTGGGGCAAGGGACAAGTGCACACTTGGGATGAAACAGAGATGCAGAAATGCTGGGTCTTTCATGGAAGGAGCTCCTCAGGAGATTTAAGCATGTGGATGCAGGTGGAGGCCCTCCCAGCTGTGATAAGAGCCAGAAGAGGCAGATATGAGGAAGCAGGCCTCAGCAGACATTGAGGTGACCTCCTCAGGCTGAGGAGTAGAGGCCTGACCACAGCCAGGAGGAGGGCTCAGCTTTGGGGAAAGTGTCTGGCAAGATCATATTTAGGGGAGTAGGTGAGGCCACCCAGGCCTGTACATGCAGGATATGAAGTGTAGACTCTATTCCAGGAGCAAGGAAAGCCATAGACATGATTTTAGTAGGGAGTTAACATGGTATGGAGTGTATATGTATGGTCATCGCTCTGCACTTGGAGCATGAATGAGAGGGGCCTAGAATAGAAAGTTCTAATTCCAGAGGTGCATGGATGATCCTGGAAAGAAACTGGCCCCTGGGCATAGGTGTGCAGGTGCCAAAGTACCTGGTCAGAAATGCCCGTTGTGAACTGATATAGTCTATTCTGATTCCCAAGGCAGAGTCCTTGGTACATAGTGGTGTCAAGTTAAAGGAAAAGACACTTAAAAAGACGCCAAAAGGTCTTGTTTGCCCATTAATATTCATACCCATTGGCTCCTTGCTTGAATGGGGAGCTTTGTTCAGTGTTGATAAGGAGCCATATACACTAGTAGCAGCCAATTAGAGAAACACGTGGCTTGTCCATTGTGAGACAGTGAAAATGGTGAAATCTGCACCACCTGTGGGTGTGATTTAGAGCACAAATGGCAGGTGTTAGAATGATTCAGAGGAGCATGAACACGAGGAAGGGTTTTGAGATGACAGCCAGGACTGTGGCAAGAGCACCTTGGAGGACACTGGCCAGAGGCCATGTTTGGAAAGATGAGGACCTGCCTGTAGGCACTGCCTTCAGCTTCCTACTGCAAGAACAGAAGGGGCAGCAACCAGAACCTAGCGTGCTAGGTTGCTGAGCTTTCAGATCTTTGACTTCTGGTCAGAGCTCAGGGGTAGTGATTTCCATTGATTTGTCTGATATATGAGTCACCAGTGCCTATAGTCAGTGCCCTGCAGTCCAGAGAGTTTAGGCAATGGGTGCTATATACAGTACTTAAGCAGATCTGAGAAGAAGATAAAGCCCCAGAGTGTAAATACTCTGAGCCTCTGCTTCCCACAAGTCTGGTTGAACTCATGGGACAGGGAAAAGAAAGAAGATGGTTCTAAAAATGATGAACAATGGGAAAAGAATGAGAAGATTGAAGAACACATTCGAATTTTAGGACCTCTGAACTCTGTAATTTATTCATTTTGGAAATAAGGGAGATAATCTGGGTCACTTACTCCAGCTGCTTTCCAGAAGAGAGTATATTTTCCAAGTTAATATAAAACAAATTGCATCTCGACCCCTATGAAGTTATCCTGAATTCCTGGGAGAGCACACCTGCACTAATTGGTCACCATCACAGTCACCTCTGTCCCTTTTTCGGTCCCGAGCTCACATTCAGTTGGAGAGATCCCTTTCTTGGTTCCCTTTTGCATCCTTCCTCATCACTATGGAGTTCAGATTTTAAAATCTGACAGGTGTGTCCACAGGGAGAGGCTAGAGGAGGTACTCACCCGCTAGAACCATTTCCTCTCTTTTATTATGGCAAAATAATATGCAGAGGCTGATTCCCTAAAGATGTAAAGAGGACATAGAGGGACATCACAACAGAATTCATGGGCCACAGCAAATTCTGAGCCTATACAGACAGGATGAGGTAAGGGGAGGTATGGGGGGAGAAATGAGGAAAAACGCAGAAGGATTTTTTTGTTTGTTTTGTTTTGTTTTGAGACAGGGTCTCACTATGTAGTTCAGGTTGGCCTTGAGCACATTATGTAGCCCAGGCTGGCCTCAAATGCACAGTGATCCTCCTGCCTCAGCCTCCCGAATGCTGGGATGACAGGCATGCATCGCCACATCTAGCCTGTAGAAGGTTTTTAAATTATAATCCAAGGGGTTCTGGGATCAGTGACCAGAATGACACCACTCCTAGGCTGAGCTGACACTGGACAGTTCCCCTCCCTGGAGTGTTTGTGGTACAATGTTTGTTGGCCTTTGGCATCATCACAGCATGGCTTTAGGAGGGTCTTTGGTGATAATTTCTTGCTATTGGTCACACATCCATCCATGTGATTCCTCCTTCCTAAACAATTACCTCACTTTGTTCATTTATTTATTTGGATATAGATTGACAAAAATGACTCTAGTTTTATTCTGACAACTTTTACAATACATAGATTATTGAGTTGACTGATACAACTATTTTGGCGGATGGGGTGTGGGGAAAACATGTGAGTGCTTAAGCACCAATCAACCCCCAACTTCACTGCAGCCAATTTCAATTGCACAATTGAGAGGCTTAAGGGCATGCACAATAAAAACTGATTGTAAAGTTTGTTCTTTCCCTCCAGCCATGAACCTCAGTGTCCCAGGGTGAGAAGTTCCATCCACCAACACTGGGAAACCTGGGACTCAGTTCTAGGATTAGAAGCTTGGGAGTGCCTGAGAACTGACACTAACATGTCAGAGAGAACATGCCTGATCTGTAGGAGACATCCCTGCCCAGTAGTAGCAGGCTATGAGTAGCACATGCTTCTTGCCTCCCCTAAGTCGGCTATCCTGTTTTATATCAGGAGTCAGACCGAAGCCCTGCATGACTCAAATGGGCATGTCAGCTAGGAGAGTTGGGCTAGTACTGCTCCTTTGCTAATGGCTGTCACTGAGGCCTAAGTCCTGGTCAGTGAAGTGACAGGGCCCTGCTAAATTATGTGCAGCAGAGGTCAGAGTGACCCCAATTAAAATCTTTTCCCCTGAATTTTCGCTTTTCACTGACCTTGCGGGTTGCTTGCTAATTGCACCTTGTCCTAGTACCAGTTTCTTCTATACTAGCAAGATAAGCAGTGCCTACTTCCAGCAGCCTTGCCTGGTGCCATCATGCCAGGTGTTCGGTAGTAATTCACTAGATGACTTCAAAGCTCCCTAACTCCCTATTCCTTCTCATGATTGTATTCAATAAATACTGGATGTGCTTGGGGGCCTTTGTCTTTGTTGCCTAGAGCAGCACTGATCAGGACCCAAGACTCAGCTTCACTATAATAAGTCTTGTTTCCATCTATTCTTTAACCTTTTGCAGGTGTTGTGGTGGCTCACAGGAGGCTGGGACCTACTGCTGGAGTCCCCAGTGATGTTCACTTCCCTTGACCCTTACGACTGGGTCCCTGCTTCCAGGAAAGGGATAGATCATTTCTGGGCTGGAGTTGTTAGGGATACAGATGTGAAGACAGGTGATGATTTTGGGGTGGTGGTGACCCACCAGTTACAAGTTTGGGAATTCCCAAGTAGAGCAGAAGATGTATAAATGTCAGAGATCTGAGCAATGTCATAGCATATTATTTGCAGCTTACCTAAGTTGTACTGAAATTCATGGTTCATAATTTCAGGAACCTGCAGGCCAGCCTGCTTCTCCTGATGAAAATGATGGCATGGCAGCCAAACTTATGGTTTCATTGTCAACATCGGATCTTCAAGATTGAGAACTTTCAAACCAGGACATTTTGAAATGTCTTCATTTGAAGTCAATGTTTCTAGTTCATTGCAAATCACTAAATAATGGGAGGAGTCCTCAAGCCCTAAGGGAGGTAACTTGGAAGTAGGTGTTTGCAGCAGATCATGTGAAAGTGAAAACACAAGACCAGTGCCTTGGAACTAGCATGTGACTCTTAAAAATTCAGCTCTTATGTGGTGACAGTGAGGGGTTACCAACAAAGCCTCCCTAAGAGAAATAGGAAAAAGGACAACCCAGCACCTCGAGGTAACTTCATTAAAGTTCATTTTACTTCCTCACAGTTATATTTTTCTGGAAAGGATCACACAGATCTAGGCAAGCTCATTTTTTCAGTAATTAGAAAAAATAAAAACTTTCTCTTCACAGACTTTGTGTTGGGTTTGGTAATCCTGGTGGCCTGATCAGGAGTCAGGCAATACTGCTATCAGAAGCAGGAGAAATTAGAGTAAAGTTACAACTATGGGGCTGATTTGTACCTTTTTAAAAATCAAAGGAAGACATACCCCCCCCTTTTTTTCTCAGAGCATTCTAATTAGAAATCACGTCATTGTAAATGCTTCCTCTGCCCTCTTTGCCATGTTCGCAAATCTCAACTGCTAATAAGCCTCTTGCCAGCTTTACACTTGGGACTGAGGACATGCGGGCCTCTTTGAAATGGAACCATCCAGGGAGATGGTGCCCTGCCTAGGCTCTGAATAGGGACAGGCCTAACTTGGCCTCTAAGGGGCAAATTTAGCCCCTGTCATGGAGATAGGAGTCCTTTTTCCCTTTGTCTAAAGCCACTTGTTAAGGGCAGAAGGGCAAGGGGCTTGAATGAATTTAGATGGATCATGTGTGACACATGGTGCCAGCGACTCCTCTACTTGAGGACTGAGTATTGCTTGTCAGGAGTGTGTAGCATGGCTTTATGCCCTGGCTGTGTTAAGGGTGAAGTTCCTTCCTGTCTTTGCAATCTCCTAACAGATCATGATAAGCATCACACTTGGGTTTGTATTTCTTCAGTGATGAACGTGGATTCTTTCTTACAGTATCTACAGACAGGCTTTTCAGATTGGGGGTGGAGAGGTTTTATTTCTAATTCTATTGCCTAAAAGCCAGGAGCCTTCAGTGAGGATTTGTGCAACAGAAAACAATGCTAGAATACTTACTCATTCTTCATCCTTCTGGCACCTAGTCAGCCCTAGCAGAAGCTCTTAGAAGGTTCATGGGACCCCATAACTACCGGAAAGAGGAATTTAGAGCACTTGTGTTTCTGACTTTCCTGGAGCCATGTCAGTTACCTTTCTTCAGTGTCATATGTACCCATCTCCACTGTAGCTGAATTCTGGAAGCTTGGCCAGGATTACCTCGGTGCTTCTCAGAAAGGGACCCAGACTAGTTGGGGAACCAGAAAAGAGGCCCAGGGACTCCACTACAGAAGATTATATGAGTTGGAGATGATGTGTGGGATGTACTAAGGGCCTGGGGATCTTCCAGGAAGGCAAGATTTGCTTAATGTGAATGTACATCTCAAGGATGTGATGGCTTAAAGAGTCCAGAACACCATAAGCTTCAACCTGGGACAGTGGCCTGCCTGGGTGGCTCTGGGCTCACCCATGGGGTCACATTTTACACACACAATGTAATGCCCACATGCACATACACACACATGTACACATATAGGCTCTTCAGTTAAGGAGGGCAATTCAAGGGCAAATATAGATCAAGATTCATGGCAAGGGTCAAAGGCAGTGTTACTGCAGGTGGCCACAGGGGACTCTCCAAGGGCAGGGGGTGCATACCCTGATGTCCCAGTGGTCCTGCCTGCCTGCCTACAGTGATTCATTGCATTCTCCTCGACTTGTCCTACTCCCTTTGTGCCGACACATATACCCTAGAATATGAGGCCACTGCTCTTTCTGAAACCCTTCAGAAAAAGGGGCCCATGTTCCGCCAAGGATCTGGCCTATGTGATCACCTGCAGTCCAGCCTTATGAGGAGACCCTGGACACAAGCTGCCTCTGCTCTGGGCCCCCATGGATGGCTGTCCTGCACTTGGGCCACAGACATAGTCACCACTGCCCTGACCTCCCTTCCCAGGTAGGCTCCCCACACTCTCTATACACACTACACAGCATCTCAGCTTCTCCTTGCCTCAGTGTCCATGCAGAGAGCAGTGGAGGACATGCTGGTCAGGGCTACTTGTCATCCTTCACCTTCCTGGGTTGCGCAGCTCTCAATGTGGCAGTCATTCATGGCCAAGGCTTCTTGGTGTACACAGGTGTAGCTCAGGTGTGGAGGGAAGACGAGACCTCACCAGAGGATGCTCACCCTGGGACTCATTTTTGCCCTAGATCACCTGGTCCCCAGGCTTTAAGCAAATCTCCTGAACCAGTTCTACTTAGCTCCCCAAGATGACTTGCTGGATGCCCTCTCAAGTTGATGAGGAAGGTTCCTACTACAGCCCTTGTGCTAGGACTCCTTCTCAGTCTGGCTTCCTGTTATTTCATAACCTTCCAGCACACTCTAAGTGCTATAGACTTGTTTTTATATTTATTCAGTAGCCCCCCAAGAACAAGCATATTTACTCTGTGCTTTACTGTTATATGTTAAACATCAGAACAAGCTCTGTACCTAGTAGGTGTGTGTTGCATGACTAAAGCAAGAGGGATTTTTGTTATTGTTATTTTGCTTTTTGTTTTTTGTTTTCAGTACCAGGGATCGAACTCAGGACTTTGCACTTGCAAGGCAGGTGTGGTGCCACTGAGCTAAATCACCAGCCCTAACTAAAGCAAGAGTTAACCAGTTTGTGTATTCCAAGGTGCAGGAACAAGCAAGAGGCACATTTACTACAAAGTCACAGATGTTAAGCTTCAAACCAAACTCCTTCTCTTCCTGGCACTGACCTGTTCCAAGAAAATCTATTTGTATTTGTAATTTCACATTCTGAAAACAGGCCCTGAATTGCTTATACCTCATGCTCCACACTGAGATGATAAACACTGAAAGTGGAACTTCCTATGGGACCAAACATGGATTTTAGAGTCAAACAGGATGGGGTTCGAACCCTGGCCTCGCTTTCAGGTATTTCTTGTTCAGATTTCTGTTGCTAACTTGTACAGCTAGAGTCAAAGTGGTTCCTCCCACTGCCTCTGGGCAGCAGCTACTCTATTCCTAAGAAAACCTATCAACATCTTACCTCTCTCTCTCAACCTTGCAAGTCTGGAAACAACTGAACTCTTCTCTTTTCTCATTTTGTGAGATGAAATCTACATTAACATAAACTAAACTTTTTTAAAGTGTAAAACTCTGTGGCATGTGCCAAATTCTCCATGTTGTACCCTACTTCCTTCTTCAAGTCCCAAAATACTAGCATCAGCCCAAGAAGAAGCATGTACTCCCACAGCCATCTTTCCCCACTTCTCGCCAACTCCTGCTGAACTCCAGTCTGGACAACTTGTCTTGGATTTCCTTAGGTTGTATCAGATCTCATAGCAGAATTTCTTCCTTCTCAGTAGACAATTTATGAGGTTCCCTTTGATCTTTGGGCCCCTTCTGTGACCCTATCATGCCCTCCTCCAAATCTTAGGGCCAGCGCAGGGCACTCCCTCCCTGGTTGTGAGTGATGACCAGGTCTGGGAGCCTGGACCAGTTCAGCACACTCCTGACCACTTCATCCTAGTAGCTTCCTCCTGTGTTGCTGCAGAAGGAATCTGTCCAGTATGAACATTTTGCTATTAATATTACTCTTGGGGACCATAAGATTGGTTTCCACCTTGTTTGTAACAAGCATCCTGGCAATGTGGTAGCAGGTGTATGGATACACTGAGAGAAACAAAGGTCTAAATTCCAATGATGACCAGACTGCAAACAGGATGAAGTGCTTCCTCCTCTCACAAGTTATCTTTCCACCAGGTTCTCCCTCCCCCTTAGGTAAAAACTGTAGTTGCCGAACCCACCGAACAGTGGGAAGGGGTGGAGACAGGATCAATATTCCAGGCCAAGGGATCAGCATACTATGAGGTCTACAGCAGAATGAGGGACCCAGAGCAGCTGGCTGAGGTGGGAGTCCAGGGGCTGGAGCAAGGGGAAAGCAGGCTGCAGAGCTGAAGCTGGGTTCCCAGGAGCAGAGGCCCCATCCCTGGAGGCAGCATCCAACAGTTAGGAGTGGGAGCATTGGATGGCCTTCCCAGTGCCCAGGCTATCCCATCACATTACTGGGACAGAATTTACATTCTGATCCTTTATGGCCACTCAGCACTTCTGGTCTCTGACCCCAGAAGGACCTGACTACTTCTGTCTGGACTGAGTAAAACAATTTTCTTTGATTGACGAAATGTTGCAAAGCACAGGAACCATCCTGGCCTCCTCCCTCATATCCCAACCCAACCACATCCCCATGGAGAACTGTTCCTGCAGCCTTACTGGCCGAGGAGAGCCAAGAGACTCCACAGCTTCTTCCCACCACACAGGGGCTGTCCACAGCCTCACCAGTAAGTAAGAAACTGGAACCAGCACTCTGAAGGCAAGTGACATCTGATGTGAACAATGGTTGGGGTGGAAGGGAAGGAGGAATCTGAGAACAGGTGTGTGAAGGGTATAAATGGTTTAGTTTATAGAAGCACATTGAAGGCAGGTTTGAGAGGACAGACTAGCAGAGGGACCTACAGGTGGCATCGAGTCAGGCCCAACCAGAACAACATGGAAGAGGTCTTGTAGAGGCCCAGGGTCCTGGCAACAAATCACTCACATTGAGAATCAATGCATGAGCATAGCAAGTTTTCCCGGTGGGTGAAATGGGCCTGTGACAAGTCCAGATACCAGGATCAGGCAGAATTAGCCCATCTGAGTGAAGAGGAGACACACCAGGGATGCTCAGTATTGCTCAGTGTTACGAGTTGCTGTCCAAGAAGATGGGAACAGGAACTCAGCCTCTGTGTTAGGAGGACCAGTGAGAGACTTCAGACATTCACAGGGCACCCTGGTTTTGGAATGAATCAGCTGGAAAAAGATGACAGTCCTGAAAACATCTGCACAGACTCACATCCCAAGTCACCCTTGTACTGGGGGCTTCAAGGATGACATAGACCTGAGGCTCTTACACATTTTGGAGTTCCGAGTTTTGGGGACAGAGGAATGAGGCATGCTGTGTCCCAATGGTGGCAGAACTGGGACTCTCACCACTTCTACATTCTCTTACTGAAAAAGTAGAAACACTCCTTGCCAGATCTCCCTCCCCCAAGTCACTGTCACTGACGCATATGAATCACAAGGCCACACCCTGCCCCTTTGCTCTGAGACTGTTCAGCTTCTCTATGCAGCTGGCTCCATTCTCCCATGAGGCTGTGATGGCTCCCGGTAGAAAACCTCCAGGCACCTGGCATAGCCTTTATTCCTTTCTGCTTGCACTTTGATGCCATTATAATGCCAGGCCTCTGCCTGAGCTGTCATTTGTGAGCAGGATGAACCCCAGTGGATCTGAGAGTTCAGCCAAGCCAGGATATTTGCACAGGTCCTGAGATGCAGAGAGATGCTCAGCCCAGCCCAGAAGATACTGGCTGCTCTACAGGCTCATAAGTGAAACACGTGTATTAACATTTCACAGATTTTTTAATGCAACATTAGTGTGCTGTTACATAAAGGAAACATAGATAATCCAGAAAGACAGAATGGAGCAGAGTCATCCACTCCACTTTCAAAAATGCTAGATTCAGATGTGTTCAGTGATAAGATTCTATTGTTTATCCACTTAAATGTAGGATTGGCTTGTTAGTACAGCTGAGTCAATTGGATCCTGACTGAGATTCTAGGCTGGCCTAGAACTCATAGCAATCCTCCCACCTTTTCCTGGCGAGTGCACAGATCACAGAAGTGCACCACTATGCCCGGCTGTTGGGAGGTAGTATGTTAAATGAACTGTAGGAATAGCTACAAGCCTTGTGATAATGGAAAAGTAGAACTGGTTTGTCTCCTGGAAGCCCATGCGTAGGTAGAGGGCCAGGGCACTGTGCTGCACTATGCTGGTGTCAAGCACAACTTCATCATTTCCATGGTCCCGGGCAAACTGGAGGACAGTCCTGACCAGGGCTTTCGCTATCCCCTCTCCTCGGTGCTCCATGGCCACTGAGAGGTGAAACAGCTGCAACTGCTTCTTCCCCGGCGGGGGATTCTTCACCGGCAGAGCACACACAGTGCCCACCACCTCCCCTTCAGACTCGGCCACCCAGAAGCAAGAGCCACATGCACTCAGGTAGGATTTGGTGATGTCAGCCATGTCAGTGTGCAAACATGTGGCCACATACTGCTTCCAGGGGTATCTGACAAGAAGCTGCAGGGAAACAATGAGGGCGAAGCTGGACAAAAGAGCCAGCAGCCAGGATCCACAGGTCAGGAGTATGCACAGGGGCACCCCAATTAATAACACGAGGGTTTGGGGCAGCTTCAGTGTGTGGCGGAAGGTGGCAGGGATGTGCTCCACCATGCCCTGGTAGAACAAGTCCAACACTGGTATTCGGTCACTCTCCTGGTATTTACGGATGTGATAAGGAGCCATGGGGACACGAGTGTCAAAAATATCAGGGTGCACAAATGACCTCTAGACTTGATGGCACACCGTTTGAACAGACCTGGGAGGGAGAGGAAAAAGCCATGTGAGTCTCCCACAAACCATGGTCTTCTCAGAATAAGGGAGACCAGTTCAAGGCTACATTTTTCTTTCATCACTGATGGGAAAGCAGGAAACTAGCAGTGTGAGAAAGTGAGCATCAAAAACACCTGGTTAGAACATTGGTTTCTTCTCTTTCTAGCTGTTCGACCTTGAGCATGTCACTTAACATCTCTGAGCCTCTGTATCTTCATCTGAAAAGCACAGTAACATACTGCTGCTGAGGATTGAATAGAATAACATATATGAAGCACTGATATCCATAGTATCTTCCCCTCCACCCTCATTACCCTAACACAGTCTCTCTGGGCTTCTTGGCATATTGGGATGGCACCTGGGGCACCAGACCTCTGTCTTCAGGCCTTTGTTCCCTCCCCAGGTTCCATCCATTGCAGAAATCCTGTGATCCCCAGCAAAAGATCAACAAATCCTCCTGCTGAGGGTAAAGGCATAGGCTGCTGAGAAGGCAAAAGGGCCAAACTCTGAAATGGCCTGGCCTTTAGATCCCCAGTAATGTTCAGGGGCTCCTGGACCATATGGAGAGGCCTGACCTTCCACCCCTGTCCACTTAGCTGCTCTACTGTGGAGTGACAGTGTAGACGGTGGCCCAAGCTCTCAGGCTCCAAATGGCATTGAGAAGACACCGTCTAGGGCCTGTCGCCAGCTCTGGGAAGCAGACCTGGGTGCCACCTCGTTGGCTCCTGGGAATATACGTTAATCATAAATCCCAAGGTCAATGAGCTGAGTTGTTACTAAGCAGGGAGCCCAAGTCCATCCACCCATGTGATCTTTGCAGAAGTAACCTGGAGGGGAAAGCAGGGTTTGGACTGCTCCACAGACCTCACTCTCATGGGAGGACTGCCACCTTCCTCCTATTTTCTTTAGGAGGCAGAACCTCTCACTCAGCACACTAAGCCCTCTCTGAGGTCCACTTGGGTCCCCTGCACACTTCTGCTACGAGGCTCTAGACTGTTCCAGTCATCTTGGGCTCATTCAACAAGCGGCAGAGTCCAAGTTCCTTCCTCAAAAACAATGTCTGTTACATCTGTGCTTCTTCCTGGCCGAGCTGTACCTGGTCCAAGGAAGATGGATCCTGAATGATGTCTCATACTCATACGCCCTCCATCTCCCCTCCAGTCACCTCTTCAGCAACTGTGTGGAAACACCTACTGTCCTACAGGTGTCCTTCGCAGCCCCGAACACTGCAGATGTCTGGTCAATAGGAACCAGGACATTGGGCAGGTGTTTTGGGCCCTGGTGGTGCCTTAGAACGAGGGCCCTCATATTTTTTACTCAATTAAGTTGAATGTGTGCCTCACTAAGACTGACACAGCTAAACAAAAGTGTTGAGCTCTCTATGGAAGGGATGCTTGCCCTCCAAAAACATTCTTACCTCTCCCAACATACACTGTATCAGTTAGGATCCACTAGATGAACAGATTTAATATTAGTGTGTAGTGTGTATAACTAAGTGGGTGAGCGTGTGTGTGTGTGTGTGTGTGTGTGCGTGCTGGAGAGTGGAGGATCCAGTCAAATGTCAAAGGCCTGGAGCTCACTGCAGAGTCACCTGTGAGTCCCTGTCTGGATGTTGAAGGGTCTGCATTGGAAGGCTGAAGAGTCTGCTGGAAACCTGGAGATAGACATCCAAAGGCAATGATAAAGACTGGAGCTCTTCCAAAGAAGCAAAGAGGAAGACTTCCTTCTATTCCCTCCAGGCTACAGGCCTATTGGCAGTGCCACTGACAATTCCATGGAGAGGGATTTACCCTTGTATTGCATCATCATTTGGTCTGTACATGGAGTGTAGATCAGTGAGGCAGGAATGGTTTCAGATTCCCCCAGAGGTGAGTACAGCACCTGAACTGGACAGGGACCCCCAGATGCAGTTGTGCAGCTTGTGTACAAGTGCACCTGGCCAAGGAGGTCTAATATGAACTAAATTGAGCCTACAGAAATTGTCCAAAGGGGCTGGGGATTTAGCTCAGTGGTTCCGGTGCCTGCCTTGCAAGCACAAGGTCCCGAGTTTGATCCCTGGTCCAAAAAAAAAAAAAAAAAAAGAAATTGTCCAAAGCTCAGCCTGCCCAAGGAAAAAGTGCTTATTTCTACTTTTCTCCTAGGCATTGTTTCTCTAGTACCCTGCATTAATGGTGTGCAGGGCATGAAGGCAGAATCTACATCAGCGATCACAATGGAGCAGCTGGGTCAGAAAGAGTCAAAGTGATGCCTTGAAGGAGTGGGAAGCAGTTGATGTGATGAGACGTGGAACATCTCAAGGTGTATATGGGGGTAGAAAGGCAAGAATTAGAATGATTGAAGGGGGGGTGAGCAGGAGGAAAAGATCAAAGATGACAGCCAGAATCATGAGAACTTGTAGGAGGAAACAGGGAAGAAGCCAGAAATGGAAGGGCCAGGGCTGTAGGTGCTGCATCCAGCTACCTCACCTGGAGTCAGATGTTGGCACTTGGCAGCTGGAACTCAGAGCCCTGGTGGAGGCTGCTGAGGTTTTAGTATCTGTGACACGTACTCACCCCCCAAGGGTGATGTTTAACATCAAATCTGGGTGGTGAGTGTACTGGTAATATTGTATTATGTTCATTTTAATACTGTCTTTAAAGCCTTGACTTTTCAGCTAGAAGTTGAACCAGGAATCTAGGGACAAGAGCAGAGGGGTCTAGGGTACAGAGTGCTCCTAATGAGTCTGTGAAATATTAACCAGCTGGAAACCCAAGTCATGCTGAAGGGCAAGAGTCTTGTGCACTGCCCTTGTCCTCTGTCTCCCTATTTACTAGGTGGTTCCTAGGAGCCCCTAAACCTCCAGCGACATTCAGGATTTTCCTCTTTCCTGGACTTCACCATTGCCTCTGTATTTCTAACGGGCTCTCTACAGAAGCTTGGGTTTTCTAGTCAGAACTGGTTTCTTCATTCAGCAGGAAAGGCTGAGTGTCTGCCAGGTACCAGGCCTCATGTTTGGCAGAAAGGGCAGCAGATGTCGGAGGTGTGGTCACCTCCCTCAGACAACCCTGGGTGGTCCCAGAATACTAACATCCCAAAGAGGAAGAGATGTACTCTTGGAGCCCAAGTATATGAGTATCCCAGTACCGATGGACCCCTGCTGGGAGACTTAGTGTCCTGCTACCCTGCTAGAGGGCACAAATGTGCACCTAGAAGCTGAGGAGCAACTCCTCTGAGCACCGACCACAGCAAGGTTGTCCCTCAGGGTCAAGTGTTGCATGGGTGCTGGTAAGCCACAAAAAGTGTCAACCAAGTCTTTATTAACATATTTGCAAAGATAAGACCCTCAGAGTTAGTATTCTGAGCCCCCACTCTATGCCTCTCTGGTTGAGCTTATTATGGGACAGACAGTAGAAAGAAGTAGACTGTTGTGATTTGGGGCAATGGAAAAAGAATTAGGAAGATACTGGAAAACAGTGTAATTTAGGGCCTCTGAATTCTGTGACGATTTCTCACTGATTTCCAAATTAAGTGAGATACTTCATGTCACTCTTATTTCAGAAGACAATATATTTCCAAAGTTAATGTAAGCAGGAGAAATTCACTTTCAAATTCTCCCTACTTGGCCAGACTAGCTTCCTGTCATCTTTCTTTTCTTCCTTCCCCATCTTCAAATAAACTGTCTTTTAAACTTTTTTTTTTTTTTTTTGGGTACCAGGGATCGAAAGCGGGACCTTGCGCTTGCAAGGCAGGAGCCAGAACAACTGAGCTAAAGCCCCGGCCTCTGCTTCTTTAGTTCTTTACTGACACTGGGTTTAGGATCACTGGGAGCTGCATGTTCAGACAGAGCAGTGGCACAATGTGGCAGAGCAGTGGCTTTCTGTCCATCCTTGGACGTTAGTGTGGCATAGTGCGGCATGGTGTACAACCCTCCCTAGGTGTTACATTAACTAGGGCATAAACCAGGAAGGTAAGGCTTTGCCTCTCGACTTCTTTATTGAGCAGATATTTTATGATCTTGGTGGGCTGCTCAGACAGCATAGGAACGCTGCTCGCTCAACTGACTCATCTATGGAGACTCAAAGGCAGCAAAAGAAGACATCTTGACACCATAAGTGACCAACCCAGGAGTCTGGTCACAGATTAGCTGGGACCAACCCTCTAAACTGGCCCTGTACAGAGTGGCTATAGCAACCCGAGCTTTCAAAAAGTACATATTTAGCATGTTGTCATATTTCATCACTTTTTGAGACTGTATAATATTCCGCTCACTAAATACAAAATTTACTTACTCATTCTTTCATTGATAGACATTTGGGTTGTTTCTACTTTCTGGATATTGTTAAAAGTGCCATGATCATTTGTGTACAAGTACGTATTTGAATATCTATTTTAAATTCTTTTGGTTTGTACCTAAGAGTGAAATGCTAGCTCACAGAGTAAATCTATGTTAATATTTTGAGGAAATGCCAGTTTTCTGAGTAGCTGCACTGTTTTAGTTTTTCACCGCCAATATGTCCTATTTTCCTTTCAGCTTCAGCACTACTGCCTGTTATAAAAACAGAAGAAACACCTTTTATTTCTCAGGAAATTATTGGATGCCCAGCATAGTAAGAAAACATTTTTCTATCCTGCAAAATTTCATACTCGCAATAGCCAAAGGTGAAGGTTGGTATTAATGTTCCCAATTCATGAATGAGAAAATGAGACCCAGGAAGCTGAAGCATCCTACCCCAAGTCCCACATGAGAACTGGGAACTCAAACCTAGGTAGCTGGCTCCAAGCCAGAACCCACTGTTTTGCCTTTTCAGCAGGGCAGGCTAACCCAACAGGCATACGTTTGATGAGTGTTTGGTGAAGTGACCCACGGGAAGGCTCATTCCCCGAGAGAACCAGCTCAGTCTGGGGGGATGGAAGATAAACTCCTCAGGCCCCATCATGCCCATCCGACTGCCATATTTCATGCTTCTGCCCCAGCACCGCTTCTGACTGCTCCCAAGCAGATGAATTTTGTCCCCATTTCCTCCTCTGGGGCCTTTGAAAACACTTCTGTTGCTGCCCTTTGTTACTTATTTAACTCAGACTTTATCTTATTACAGTTATTTGCAGATTAGGCATTAACAGTTACAAGTATCCTGACAAGCTAATTTATCCATCTCTCAGTTGCCCATGGAAGCTGACTGTAAAAGGTAATTATAAAGACATATTTTGGAGTCACTGTTATTCCAAAATGTGTAGCATTTGAGAGAAGCCTCAAGAACATTCACTACTGGCTTCTAAGAGGAGCACTTTTCTTCCTTAAAAAAGGGCATGGATGTAGCTTTATACTAGAACACTTGCCTAGCATGCACAAAGCCCTAGGTGCAATCTTCAGTAGACCAAAAAATAAAAGGGTAAAAAGAATTTTCTCTTGGAGAAGACATTACATGTTGGATTCTCAGAAGAAGAGATAAATCAATTTGGGCTCATTTACCTTAGGCTCCAGGGAAGAATATCACCTCCTGACTTTTCATCAGGACTCCTAACAATCTGCTGTGCTCCTAATGAGAACTCACAATTTCAAGGAGATGAGTGAAACAAAACAATAACAATTTCAAGGGGATAGATGGATGGGCCATGCTTGATAGAGTGTTCAGAAATCCTAGGGAAAGTTTCCAGTGCTACACAGAAGAAATGTTCTCTAATCTAGCCTTGTAACAAATTTTCTAAAGGAGAGGACATAAGGTCCCCAAAAACAGGTATAAGTGGAGATTTTGTAAATGTGGATAACCAAAGGCAGAATTACGAAGATGTGATGGGGAGAGGGCAACGAGTTCAGGACAGGAACCATGCTGAGCATGGTGCCTCAGGCCTATAATCTCAGCACTCAGGACCCTAGGCAGTAAAATCACCATGAGTTTGAGCCTAACCTGGACTAGAACTTGAGTTCAAGGAGAGCCTAAAATACATAGCAAGACCTTGCCTGAAACAAAACTAGAAAAGGAAAGGAACCAGGTACCTTACTGCTTATAGGTTTTGTATGGAAGAAGTTGTCGGAACTGCGCTGGGCAACATAGCAGCTGTCCTGAAAAGAGGTCTAGAGAAAAAAGGCAGAATGAATACCAGCCTCACTCTCTTCCTCCCCTCCTCCAATCTCTGCCACCCTGCTTGCATAGGCTTCGGTGGGCCCCCTCAGGTGGAAGCCAAGGTAAAGTTTTCCCTTGCTGTACTAATACATATACGTCAGTCTCCAGAACAGAGCACCGTGAGAATCGGTAGTGCGTGGAGCGGGAAATGGAAGACACTTAGCACACAGAGTTGGGAAAACAACTCACACAGCACCAGAGGAATGGATAAAGAAAATGTGGTGTTTTTGCACAATGGGGTACTATTCTATCACATGGAAGGAAAAGTTGAGTCTTTTACAGGAAAATGGATGCACCTGGAAACCACGATGTTCAGGAAAATAAATCAGACACACAAGCTTACAAATCACATGGTTTCTCCTATACCAGAAACCCAAATTATAAATAAAGGTTAAAAAAAACTAGGTAATAAAAATCTGAGATCTTTTGTTTTGCAAATGAGAATGGATAGAATGAGGGGGAAGGGAGAGAACAGGAAGTAAAAAGAATTAAGATGTGCTGTGTACATGTACCAACTCCTCACAGTGCAAATCATCATTATGTACTCAAACACATACCAATAAAAAATTTATACTAGGCACGGTGGCACATTCCTGTAATTCCAGTACTCAAGGGGCTGAGGCAGAAGGATCACTGTGAGTTCCAGGCCAGCCTGAAGTATGTATCGAGATCCTGCATGGAAGAAAAAAAATTTTATAAATAAAAAGAAAAACAAGACATCTGGACCACACAACTTTGAGGGTTACACAACTGTACTCATTCGTAAGGCATCCAACTTATAAGATTATGGATTACCCTACACTGAGACCAATGCAGAGTTGCACTGCATTCAGAAAAACAAAGCCAGGAAAGAGAAGCAGCTGCAGTGCCAGCATAGCTCCCTACTCCAGAGGACTACGGAATTAAACCATCAGGGGTAAATCCACATGTGGATGGCAGCAGAGACCTTAGAGCTAGTGAGCCACTAGGCTCTTCTTTAAAAAGAGGCTCAGGGCTTAGAGCAGTTCCTATAGTTGAGAATTTGGAGGACTAAGGACATTGCCACTACAGTTACAGCCATGTGTCCCCAGGCCTAAGGAGAACAGGGAGGATCAATGTCATCTGAATAGTGTCCCTTCTCCATCTTACCCCAGAGCACACTCAAGACTGCTATCTTTGGGCTTTAATGTACAACCCTGTGACTAAGGAGCCAAATATGTGTGACCTATCAATCTAAATCCTTTTCTTCCAATACCACATCCCCTCCAATAAGGGTGCATTTGCTGAAGGAGCACTTCAGCTCTGAACTCACCAGGCTACTCTAAAGAGTGTTGCTCTAAATTGGCTCAAAAATACTCTAAGAGACGTGGGGACTTATATGAACTTTTCCCCAGAGAATGGCAGTACTTTTATTTTTCTTCAAAGTCTCACACAGAGTTGAAAACATTATCTATCGTTATGGAAGCAAAACCTTTACAAACTGTCTTATGATTTTTCACTTATTCCAATTATTCTTAGCTTAGTCTTCTTTGCATCCTCTAGCAGTAGTTGGATCGAGTTTTTATTTTCTCTTCATGTTTTTAAAGCGTCTTTAGATAGTTGGTATTTAAAGGCATTGTTGTTTTCTAGTTCCAAAATTCTGTCTCACATTGGTTCAACCTGGTGCCCATACAATCTTCTGGATTTCTGATTTAAGCCATTCTGTGCACTCTAATTCTTTGGTCAACTGGTCACTCATGTTTTGTGTCATTTTGTTTAGCTCATCTTGCTTTCTATTAGTTTCTTCTGAGAGCTCCTGAATCTTTTCGGTTATTACTTCCATTACATGTTCAGTTATATCTTCTCTAATCCCCCTAGGTGTCACTTTGAACTGTTTTCTAACCTCCTCTGCTTTGCTTTTGGGTAATGTGTGTGTGTGGTTTATACCATTCCGCCCCTTGGTGCCTCCTAGATTGGCTTCAGGGGACTTGGGGGTTTAAAGAGCTGTTTTGTTGCCTTTTCCTCCCATGTTTGTATGGTTTTTATTTGTCTGATCTGTTTTGATTTGAGGTCTGTGGACGCTTCTAGTCTAAAGAGTCTGTTGCTAGTATTGAGATCTCTTTAGGCACTTTTCAGTGATGTATTTTGCCCATGACTAACTCTCATCCTTTGTCACAGCGATGAGATTTGACTATGTTAGACATTTTGGGAAAAGAGGATGTAGTTTAGTTAGTCCAGCAACCAAGTTCTCTGGGAATGTACTCTATCTAGTGTTGTCAATGTCACAAAAGCAATCTGAGTGCTGGCTCACAGAGAAATAGTGACAATTATGTGACTGTATAAATATGAAATGAAACAGCTACAGTAGTATTATCTGAGACAAATTAGATATTAATATACCAGAAGAAGCAGTTATGTACCACCCTTTTTCCTAGGGAAGAAACTGTCAATATTTATGTAAACATTAAGGCAACTCAAGTATTGACTTACAGCTAATATGTACAGAATGTAACAGCTATCTCTCTGCTAGTAGTAGAAAAGAATTTAACAGTAACTTTACAGAGTTAACTCTGTAAATAATTAACAAAGCTTTGTGGTTATACTACTAACAATTTAGGGTTTGGGAAAGGGGAATGCAAAAAAAAAACTTTGAATCTTCAAATTCTATGATATGAGACAGAGGAGAGAGAAATGGTACAAAGGATCTTCTTGGGAAGTAGAAGGATGTCCACAGAATGGGGTAAAGGCAGGACAAAAAACTGGCAAGAAATAGAAGATAACTGCCACTTGCCTCACAAGTGCAAGGTCCCAAGTTCGATCCTTTGATACCAAGAAATAGAAGATAAAAGAAAAAGAGGGAGAATAAAGAAACAACTTATACAGAGAGTAAAAAGAAGAGAGAAATAATTAAGGGGAGAAAACTGAAAAGGGGGAAGTGTGGGGGGGAAACAAAAATAAATGAAAAATAGATTAGAAACAAGGCTGAAGGACAAAGGAAGATTATCCAAGCCTCAGGAAACTGGTGAAGACAGGAGGGAAGGAAAGCACAAGAAAACAGAAACAAGAACAAAACAAAACAAATCTTAAAAAAAAAGTTCACACTCACAGAATAACAAAAACAAACTGAGAAAAATAACCACACAAACAAAAATTTTAAAAAATAAAAGCAAAGAGAAAGAGAAATCTCTCTGTGATTTCAAGTCTGTGGTTGTCTTCTGGGATCCACCATTTTGTGGCAGTGTCCCATGCTAGGCATAACTCTGCTCTAACTGGTACACAAAGGAGGCAGTCAAAGCTGAGTTCCATGCTAGCCAGCAAGCCAGCAGTAGGCTTATCATGGAATTCTTCTAGAACTTTTAAATCTCTAGGAATTCAGGCTGAACTGGCCCTCTGGTCACGGGGGTAGAGTCTCAGTCAGTTTATCTTATAACACTCCTGGTATTTCTTGGTGGCCTGAGCATGGCTCCCTGACCTTGAACATCTCCTATGGTTGTCCCTCACACAGTCACTGTGGGAGTTAAACATTGAGAGTCCTGAGATGAAGCCAACCCACAGCTGCTCTGAGTCCCAGGTTCAGTTGGCTCCTCCCTAGAATGGCATCTGACCAAGCACTGTCTCCAGGGAATATGGCACACACTTGGACTGGCACCACATACCAGGTGTTGTAGCACACAGCATCCACTGCCCCATTGCACTGGTGCATTTCTCCCTGAAGCCCTCTGGAGTCACTCACTTTCACTAGGTCTCTTAGATTCAAGCTGGGAAAAAAGTGCAGATTACCCCTCCCTTTTTTGGCATTGTGGTCTGTCTCTTCAGTTTTTCTGTAGGCTCCAATTTTCTGATCATATGCTTCCGGGGTCCCAGGGATCCATCTCCTTCTTTTCTTCCCCAAGTTGTTATTCTCCAGTGTTTGGATTCCAAATCTTGGAGAGGCTGATTTGTTCCTGCTTACCACTCTGCCATCTTCCCAGAAGTCCCCCAAACTGTCTTCTTAATGTACAAATTAATAAACATGAGTTCTGTTGCACCAGGAGTCCACCATCCCAAAATGGAAGCATGCTTAGAAGTTACAGTGCATCACTGGTAAGATTACTGTAAGATGGACATCCTGTACTCGGCTGTGCAGAGTGCAAGCTGGCAACATTCTGGTATTAAGCCCCATGAAGGACTTCATATCCTCTTCCCCATGACTTCTACTTGAGGGAAGTTAGCCTAAAGGTATAGAAACATGTGCAAAGATTTGTTTCCAAAGAGAAAGGGTTGTTCTTAATTAGAGAAGACTAAGAGACATGAGGACCAAACACAATGTAGGGTGAAATGCCATGACAGCAATTTACATTGAAATAATTTAGCAAATAAAGGATGGGGTGCGAGTGTACATGTCTGTGTGTGTACATGGATAAACATGCATATAGCAAATATTAACTGATGATAAATTCAGATGAAAAGTACTATGATGTTCATTTTACTATTTTCAATATCCTGTACATTTGAAATACAGTCGAGAGACTAAATCATTTTCCTCATTTATAAAACTCTGGGGCTGTCACTAAAACTAAATGCGACAGTGCACATGAAGTACTCAGAACAATGCCTGGAACACAGTAAGCATGCAAGAAATGCTGATAGTTGGGCCGGGGATTTAGCTCAGTGGTGCTGCCGCCTGTCTTAGCAGGGCAAGGTCCCAAGTTCAAGCCCCAGTACCTAAAAAAAGAAATGCTGATACTGTATTTTCTAAGGATTTCCACCTCACCACTCTGCAGCACATTGTAGGATCACACTTCCCCACCATCTTTCAAGTTGGTGTGGCCATGGGACTGACTTTGGTCAGTGAAACAAGATAAGCAATCTCTGTTACTTCCATATGGAAGAAACTCACAGTGCTCCCCTTTAGCTATGCAGTGACCCAGGAGCACAGGCTGAAATGAAGTCTTCAGCATCTGGGTTCCTAAGTCACTACGGTGAATTGCCAGAGCCTGCAATACTGATTATGCCCAAAACATGCTATAAGCAGTGCAGGATGCAAAGAGTTAAATCCCTCAACTGGCTTAAAGAAGTGAGTCTGACTGAAGCTACATGACTCACAGTAGTACCTCATGAGTACTGCGGTAGGGCGCAGGTTAATATGACTTCCCCGCTCACGGCCACAGCCGAGACCAGAGTAATAGGCTATGAAGCTGTGGGGCTAATACAAGATAACATCCATAGCTGAGGTTGGAGTAATCGCACCCAAATTCCATTCCTACAATTAGTGCCTTCATAGCTTGATGGACAATGCTCTAATTACAACCACATATTTTGTCTATCTTGCTTCTAATTTGAAAATGCTTTGACTTCTCTTTAAAGCCTTGCCTGCATTAGTTTCCAAGGTGATTTCACATTCTACACATCTACACATGCACCTTTACCTTGGTTGATGAATAATAAAATTCCGCCAAAGGGCAAGTGGGGGCTAGAGACTTACTGCAGGAGTGTCTAGCAGTGAGTCTTCCTATTGAAGACTCTGCTATATTTCTGCTATATTCAACCAACTAGCTTTTAAAAAAATTTATATATATATTTATTGGTACATTTTAGGTATACAATACATTTACATTTATCATTGGGTGTTTGTACCAGAACATGATGTATCTTAGTTCTTATTTTTTCTCCCATTCCCTGTGCGCCCTTCACTCCCTCCACCCTTCCCTATTTACAGACTTGGATTCCATTTTTTTTTCTTTCTCATAATTTTTCCTTTCCCTTCTTCCCTTTCCCCTTCCCCTCTCGCCATCCCCAAACCCTTGGACCTTTTCCTGTTTCAAATTATCAATTATTCATTTTAATCATTTTCATCCTTATTTACACTTTCAATTTCTCACACTAGAGAAACTATTTGGTATTTACACATGTGTGTCCTATTTATTTCACTTAAGAGTATGGCCTCAATATGCATCCATTTAGCTATAAATGTCTCTAGTTTCTCATTCTTTATGGCTGAGTAGTACTCCATTTTATTAAAAAAACCACATCTTCTTTATCCAGTTTCCAGTCGATGGGCACTTGGGCTCTTTCCAAGCTTTAGCTATTGCAAACTGTGCCGCTATAAACATAGGTGCACATGTATCACTGTGGTATGATTCCTTTAATTCTTTGGGGAAGATTCCCAGTAGGGGAATAGCTGGGTCAAATGGGACCTGTAGTCCTAGTTCTTTGAGGTATCTCCATACTGATTTTCATAGTGTCAACCAACTAGCTTTAAGAACTGTTTGTCACTGCAGCTTACCTAACCCACAAGTCCACAAACTATAAACCTCCAATCAAATTCTGCCCATCACTTCTTTTTGTAAATCTAGGTTGACTGGGACACAAGCATGCTCTTTATGTATTATCTGTGGCTGCTTTGCACTATAACTGTATTTGAGTAGATGCTCTGGACACCCTACGGCCTACAGGGGAAAGAATATTTACTGTGTGGCTCTTCAAAGAAGAGCTCCTCTTTTCTGACTCTCAACTGAATTTATCTTGACTGACACAATCAAATACATAAAATAAAGTGACAAAAATCCAATCATTTATCAAAACATGAATTTACACTAGCTGTATGATCTTGGGCAAGTGACTTAATATTTTTACAAGCTTTTAGTTGCCTCCTGGGTAAAGTGAGGGTAAAAGCAGCATTTACATCATAAGGCTGGTTGTGAGAATTAAATGAAGGCATGCAAGGAAAATACTGAGGAACAAGATCCAGAATCTTGGAAGGGGAGTGCTGGAACAGGTTGAGGTAAAGTGTGGGATATGAACAGTTGGATATAAAAGTACTAAGGTAAGAACCCAGTACACTCATTATAGACACTTACTAAATGCTTGTAATTTTTCTTTTAATTATATAAAAAGTATATTTCAACAGATTTAGAAGTCTTCAAAACCAAACCAAAAGAAATCTGGCAAATACAGCCTCTGTTGTGGAGGTAGGAGTCTTTTTTCCTTTTGTCTAAAGTCACCGGCACACGGAGATGGGCAGGTACCCTGGATGAATACAGACAAATGCTCTGTGACCCACAGTGCAGGTATATCCTCTACCTGAGAACAGGTTACTGTTTGTTAGGAGATCTAGGAGCAGTTAGATGAGCTGGCTGTTACAACATGATCTTTCTTCTGTCTTTAAAACTCTTAGCAGATTGCCCGGCTGAACATCACACTCAAGTTGTAATACTTCTACAATGATGAAAGTGTTTTCTTTCTCTCCTACCCTGTCACAGAGGCTTTCTAGGTGAGAAGCTGGCTTTCTTTCGTCTTTCTTTCTTCCTTTTCCTCACTTTCTTTCTCTCTCTCTCTCTCTCTCTCTCTCTCGCTCTCTCTCTCTCTCCCTCCCTCCTTTCCTTCCTTCCTTCCTTCCTCTATTTCACCAAGGCCAGAAGACTTTCTCTGGGGGATCCTTCAGCAGGAAACAAGATTAGAAAAAATGCCCATTTTGCATCTAGCTCAGCCCTAGCAGAAACTCTGGGCTTCCTGGGATCCCCTATTTCTGGAGAAAAGGAATTCAGAGCACTAGCATTTCTGACTCTCCTGGGCCAATGTCAGTTTCCCTAAGCTCAGTGATACCCTGTACTCTCCTGCATCACAAATAACACACTGGGCCTGGCGAGGATAACCTCAGGGGTCCTCAGGATGGGATCCTGAGGGCTTTAGGTCCCAGGAAACAGGCTTAGAGATGGCACAACGAAGGACAATGTTGTTTTCAATGCTGTTGCCAGACAAGTCAGGAATGGGTCAAAGTAAATGTGAACACAGAGGAAAAAGATGCAGCTTTCACATGGGAATCTGATAGTGTGGGGATGTGATGGGCCAAGGGATACAGAATGCCATAACCTTCTCCCTGGGCCCAGGAACTTCTGGGATGAGCCATGTGCTCATGTGTTTTAGTCCCTATCATATACATAGGATCTTCACCCAGCTGAGGAAGACCAGTGTCCAGACTGGACTGAGGACCAATGGCAGGGTTCTGGCTGAAATGAAGGCAGCTGCTAGGGTGGAGGAGGTCTGGGAGACAAGGGTGCAGAGCTTGCCCTGTGGTCCTGTTTACCTCCCAGGCTTTGTCAGTCACCTAGACCTGTCTTTCTGCATCCCTCTGGGGAGATGTTTCCAGTATCTCCCTACCTGAGTGGGCGCCAGGAAGAAAGGCTTGAATTCTGCCAAGGCACTGCTGTAGATGACGACATATACTAGGAGCCCTCACATGGTCCCTGGACAGGTGTTACTGTGTGAGGTCTTCCAGGCCTGACTGGCCTGAACCTTTGCTCCAGATATAGGCACCCAACCACTCACCTCCCTTTCCAGGTATGCCCCATACTCCCCTTAGTCCTGGGCCCATAATATATAGCACCACACCTTCTCTATGCTTCACTGTCCATCCAGATGGCAGGTGGGGAGCATCTGCTTGAGCTACTTGTCCTCTGCTGCCCTGAGCTACACAGCATTTACTCCAGCTATAATTTAAGGGCAAGACTTTTGATGGACACAGGTGTGGTCACCTGTGGACACAAGACCAGACTTTCCAGGTGATACAAATTCTGGAACTCAGTTTGTGGAGGACCACCTGACTTGGGCGCTTGAGGCCAATGTCCTGCACCAGTCCTACCAGCTTGTGAAGACTTCCTATCATCCCTATCTGGCCACATTCACTGAAGGCTACATTTCCAACCACATCCTTTATACTAGGTTCCTTCTGGGACACACCTTCCAATACCACCCTGTTATAAATGAACTCATCCTAGGCCAGCTGCCCACTCCCTTCCCCTTCCTGGGCTCCAAGATTGTTCATCAATTCCTAGTGCTTCTAAGTGCCCTAGATATATATTTGTTCTTCTTTTTAGTAGCACCAGCAAAAAGAGGTATTTGTCAACAGTTCATCTCATTCCTGGTTCCACATTTTCTTATCACCTTCTAGCACACTCTGAATACTGGGTACACATATTCATGTTTATTTCTACTTAGTAAGCCAAAAAAAGCAGAGATAATTTCCTCTTGGGTCCACTGATGTATCTTAAATATTCAGAGCAAGCCTCCCCCTGGTAGGTACACAATCAAAGTGTGTTGATGACTAAAAAACACATAAGCAACTTGCATACTCCAGAAACTGCAGAGAGACATATTTACTGGAAAACTAGAAAACTCACATTCAAACTCCCTCTCACCATTGCACTGGCCCTTTCTTTTTTTTAATTTTAATATAATACAAGATTTTATATACTGACCCTTTCTAAGAAATACTATTTGTAATTTTATATTCTGAAGGTAAGGCCCTAATCATCTATGCATCAGGCTTACACAATCAAGATATGCTGTGAATTAAGATGTGCCTATTGGACAATGTATAGTTTTTATGGTCAAACACACTTAGTTGAAATTGGAGTTCCACTTCCAGTATACATCTTTCCTCTGACCTCTGTTTCTAATTTGTACAGTAGGTGTCAAATAGGCACCGGTCATTGGCTCGAGGGTGCCACCACCATAAAACAACCAATTACCTCTTAGATCTCTCTAACTTATCAGGTCCTTGTGCATTCGGAGCATTTCTCTCTTCTTCTAATTTCTACCTACTGAAATCAACTTAATACGTAAACCGTGAGACATTTAGTACATTCACAATATTGACCACCACCCCCTTTAATCGAGTCCTGAATCATTTCCCCTCACACAAAAGGTAGCTTGCACCCCTGTAGCCATTGCTTCCCATCTTCTCTTCTCCCCAAACCCCGGTTACCTTAGTTTGTCAGGACAACCTGCTTTGGATTTGCATGTCTTGACTGAGACATTATGGCAGAATTTCTTCCTTCTCACATACAGTGTCCCAGTCAGATTCCTCTTCATTCTCCTGTGGCCCTTAGCCCCTTCCATGACTAGTCATTTCCTTCTCTAAGGCACAGGAATGGGACATATATCTGCACAGATTTGGGCCCCTGCTCTGATCCTTCAGGAGGAACTGGAACAGCCCCACCAGCAGACTGTGCATTTGGTCAGGGAGGAGGAACAGGGAGGAGCCAGTCAGATGACCTGGCTTGGCAGCCTCAATGGAGCAGGACAATTCCTGACAATCTCCTCCTCTTGGAATTTGGCATCTATAGTGTATACAGAGAGAGAAGATGTCCAGTGTGAGCACACATAACAATATCAGTCTTGAGAACAAAATAAGATTTCTGCCCACTGTTGGTTTCAATAGGTGTGGAGGCAACATACCCTACTGTAATGAGGAACACACTGTGAGGAGCGAAGGACTCAATCTCCATGTTGGTCACAATGCACAGGATAAAGGGCTTCCTTCCTACTCACCAGTTATCTTTCCAATCAAATTCTCCTTGCCCCTCTCCAGAAAACTGCTGTGCTGAACCCACAAAGGTATGGAGGAAGAGAGGTGAAGGACATCAAGCCAGACAAGAGAATAGGAGTAATTTACAGCAGAATTGAGCAAAAAATTGCAGGTTTGGGTGACTGGGGAGTGCAAGGGCTACAGAAATGGAAAGCAAGACTGCAGGGTTGGGTGTGGATACCAAGAGCACAGGATGTGTCCCTTGAGGGAGCCTACACTAGTATACGGTAGGAACCCTGGATTTCCTACCTGGTCCCCAGGAGACCTCCGTCACCTCACTATGACAACATTTCCATCCTGGCCTTTCCTTGGCCTCCCTGACAGTCTGGCTCCTTAGCCTGAGCAGGGTCTGACTATGTGTGCCTCCAGTTAGCAAAATGACTTTTTCTGCTACTGAATAAACCATTCTACTCAGGGACCACAATGTGTCTCTCTTGTGTTCACCCTGGCCTTATACACATTTGCAACTCCTCCTGAGGGTGATCACTTTGGTGCATGAGAATGGAGGTAGCAGATGGGGGAGACTACCTGGGCTCCCCCTACTCATTCACAGTGACTGTCATGAGCACCACTAATAAGTGAGAAGCTGTACCAGAGTTCTGGAAGTAACATACACGTGATGTGAACAGTCCTGGTTGAGTGAAACAGGAACACAGGTGTACACAGGCTTGAGCTTTCAGAGAAGTACAAAGCAACTAGACCTAAAGGAGCGGGATGGGACAGCAGATGGGGCTGCAGGTGCCATCAGCACCAAGGGAAAGCAAACCACAATAGAGAGAGAACAGGTGAGGCCTTTGGTCCTGGGTAATATTACTTGTCTTTTGAACAAGCCCCTGAGCATGGCAAAGGGTCTTCATGATAGAGAAATGGGACTGTAACATAGCCACATGGTAAGACTGGGTTGGGGAATGCCATAACTGACCTCTCAGTGGAGAAGACAAAAATTCGAGGGAAATGACCCCTCATTTGATCAGCAGGAGCTCAGCCTCAGGATTGGGGATGACACAGTGAGAAGGCTACTGCTGGAACACAATGAAGGTCAAATGGGTCATGACTTTAGCCAAAACCAAGACTTTTGCATAGGTTCCTGAGACTCTTCAAAAGGGCATCCCAGTGTCAGAGATGAAGCTGGCAAAAGGGCAGACCTGCAGTCATACCCTCAGACTCACCCTTGTTTTGGAGGCTTCCAGGATGACATGACCCAGCCTGGGGCACTTATAAATCCTGAAGTGCGTAATCATTTAAGAAGGGGGGCTGGAACTATGATACATCCGAATGTGGGCATATTAGGGACCACACCCACCCCACACTGTCTTGCTGGACATATAGTAATGCTCTATGTCTGATCTCCCTTAGCAATCTGGGTCACATGACAAGTCTGTCCAGCACTAGGACTTTTCACTCAGGTTGACCCATGATAAGATAGTTCACTCCAGCCTCCACTTCTTTCCCCTTTTCAAGAATAGGAGAATACCCTAGATGGGGTGCTTCACTGCTACAATTCTTCTCATAGTGCCACATCCTTTACTGTGTGTCTGTACAGCTCCTCTCAAACCAAAGCAGCTCCATTTCTCCCCAAGTCAGGTAGATTTCCACACGCTACACCTGCAAACCTTGCACAGAATGTCTGGCCTGCTTTCACACTGGTAGCTTTTAACCCTGCTTAAGGCTACTGCTGGAACACAATGAAGGTCAAATGGGTCATGACTTTAGCCAAAACCAAGACTTTTGCATAGGTTCCTGAGACTCTTCAAGCTGCCCACCCTAGTCCAGCAAAAAAAAAAAAAAGTATTAATAAAAGCTGGACTGTAGAGTCATAAAATAAACACATGTGTATTATTACTTTCTGTTGATTTTAATGTAACATTACCCTGGTGCTAAACAAGTGAGACACAGGCATCCCAGAAAGGCAGAACGGAGCAGAGCATCAAAAACCCAACCTCACAAAAAACAACAAAAAGAAAACCCCAATCTCACTATCAAACATGTTCAACTCTGATGTCCAAAGGCAATGAGCTTTTAATGGTTATGCCACTGGAGTGTCAAGGTTTGCTTGTTACTATAGAAGAGGCACTTGGATCCTGACCAAAACACAAGCTAACAGATCACAGGCCAACTTCCTGAGTAGAAGAAAAGTGGTCCATTAAATGAATTAAATGAATAGCCACTAGCCTTTAGATCCTGGAGGTGAATGAATGGCCTCTCTAAACCTGTGTCTTCATCTGAAGAACAAGGAAAATAACACTTGTTTTCTATGATTGGGTGAGAATGAATAAAGTTATATGAAGCACTGGTATACAGTTTCTGCCCTTCCACCCTAACTTCCCTATTACATGTTCTCTGAGCATCTTGGTATGTTGGGAAGGAACCTATGGCACCCAGACCTCATGCTCCTAGCTCTCTGTTCCCTCCAAGGTTCATGGATGGCAGAAACTCTGTTTCCAACCAGCACTTTCAGCAAAGTCTCCCCACCCGCAACTGTATAGATTTAGACTGCTGAGATGACAAAAAGGCCAAAGGGTTGCACTTGGGCACTCCAGGCCTCCACTTAGACTCTGCAACCTGTACCAGTGTCCTCTAACCTGCTACCACAGAGTGTCCCGGGCAACTTCAGTTCTCAGCCTCCAAGTCTCATCCGACAGAAATTGACTAGGCCCTGTCACAGTTCTGGTAAAAAGAAATGGGTCCCCCTCATTGACCTAGGTCATGGAGCTAGAATGTGACAGAGCAGAGAGCCTAGGTCTCTTCACCTTTGTAAATCCTGGGGAATTAACCTGCAGGATCTCAAAGAGTGTGTAGGATTCCTCTCCTCAGGAGAAGCTGCCTCTGCTTTTCCTGTTCTCTCAGGCCACAACAGGTCTCATCAGACACACTCAGAAAATTCTGAGGTCTTCCCAAGTGCCCTGCACCCAAGTGCTAGGAGCTTGGAGACTCTGCCCCACACCCTGGGATCTCTTGTCACAGCCACAGTTCACATCCTATGACTCAGCAACAAGGTCCTACACAGCAAAGATTATCCCTGCTGAAAACTGGGCAAAGACCTGATCCATGACAAACGGATCCCGGACAGCTCCCCACATTCAAGCTACCCCTACCCCTGCCGCCACACCCACACTCCCATCTTCTTCCTCACCTTCATTCAGTCCCTCAAGAGCAGTGCGTGCAGTGACAAGTGACACCCAGCTGACAGGCACTTGCGGTGGTTAGGTACAGTGTGCTCTGGTGGTGGCTAAGCTCCTTTCACAAGGTAAAACATGTCATTCTGGTGACCTGACAATAAGCCCTAACTTTACATCACCTGTCCTTACCTTTCTGCTAGTGCTGCAATGGCCCTCTCTCAGGTTCAACTCAGCAAGCTCTTCAACAGGTCCTTTCTCTCTCTTCCTTCATCTCTTATCCTGACTCATTCCACCTTCCCTCCCTCGGTGTCTCCGACAGAGCCCAGAGCCTGGAGTCAAGGCCTCTATTGTATGAGCTCCTTCTGCTACTGAGCACAACCTTAACGAATCTTTCGCCCATCCGTGCTCGGGTTTTTTGTTGTTGTTGTTTGGTACCGGGGATCTAACTCGGGATTTTGCGCCTGAAGCAGGCGCCGGAACCCCTGAGCTAAATCCCCGGCCCCCATCCGTGCTGTTTTTAAAAAGACAGGTCTCGCTGTTTTTCCATGCTGGCTTTCAACCCCTGGGCTCAAGCGATTCTCCTGCTCAGCCTCCCTAGTAATGGGGACCACAGAGGCGAGCAGAGTTCCTGGGCTGCTTAAGAGTTTTCGGTCTCTTCGCCAAACTTTCCTTATTGGGGGGGAGAGGCCGACTGGATCATAATTTCCATGCTGGAGTCCCAGGGGTGGCCTTCGTAGGTACCTGATGAATATCGGCGGAGTAGCCACGTGAACATTAAACTGGTCAAGCTGCCAGGGGTTTGGGCTTCCCCTCCTAACCGCGCTGGCTAATCCCGGACAGGAACTCACCTTTGCTCCTGGTCCGTTCCCGAAAAATCTCCCCTAAGGAAACAAATCCCTCTCCTTTGGGGTGTGGTCCCCAATCGTCACCCTACCGGAACCAGTTTTCTGTCTCCACAAAGCTTTCCTGGGACTTGGTGGTCGTGGTCGCATTATTCCCGTCACCTAACCCTTCCCCCCAAGTCTGAGTCCGGTCAGCAGATAGCAAGGCTAACAGATCCTAGTGCAACGGAGGCGGGAAGGATCTAGGGCGGAAGCGGAAGTGTGCTCCTGAGTTCCAGTTGTGTTCCAAGCCTAAATTGGACTCGCCGGGAACGTCCTCCAATTTCTGTACACAATATTGACATCATCAGATCTATATAGCCATTTCCACTGCTACAGATTCCACAGTTCATTTCGAGGACAGTGGAACTAAGTTTCTTAATGCTCTGACAGTAGTCATTTAGAGACAGTCCTGGTGATATAGGGGGAATAGATGGAAATCCCAAACCTGTTAGATATCCCAAACGGAATTCGTGTTCTCTAAAATCGAAGAATGAATTCTGGGGACAACGGAGGTTAGAGTAGGGAGAATTTATTGAGGGAGAGGTGGCTCCTGCCTGAGAGGGACAGGAAGGGACACCTGGAAACTGGGTTGCCCACAGACCCTGCTTCTCAAAGGTGTCTTATGGGACAAAGCCACAAGATGAGGTGGGTTCAAGGTGGGACAAAACTATAGCCAACTAGTAAGATTACAAGTACAATCACTTAGGTAATATTGGTCCAATGAGAAGTCACAAGGTGAACATGAGATGGGATAAAACTATGATCAACCAGTAAGATTACGACAAGTATGGTCACGTAGGTAATGGTGATTAAATGGGAATCCAATGGGGAAGCAAGTCACATAGCAAGCATATAAGTAATGAACATGGATTTCTGGTAAAGAATGGGTCAGGGATCTTTCCTGGAAGGGGTGGGTTAAAATCTTGGTCTCCCACCCAGGTGATTGATACTAGAATATCAATCACTGCTAATCATCCCCAGGGAAAGTACCAGGGTGTAGCTGTTTCTCTTCTTTTGCAATGCAGACCTTCAATGAATCCTTGAGGGCCGGCTCTTTCTGACTACAAGGTGTCTTATTAACTTACCTATCTACAATATTGGAGCTGACTTAGCTCAGTGTCTTGTGAGATTTAAAACACAGGGTGACAGTACACAGATGAGATAAGGCTCTTTCTCTTATGTAGGTTCCAAAAGGTCAGTCTCTTTATCTTGAGTAGGTCTGGAAGTTTGATGCATAATCTTTGTATAACCTCCAAGGGAAGATAGAGGCTATAAATTAATTTCCATTTAATTATGGTAAAGCTCATCTTTATCAATACAGTACTTTGCAGAGAAACAAATTTAGCTTTTGGGGGAGGATATGTACTATGGAGAAAAATAGAGAAAGGAGAGGAAATCCCAGGCTGCAGATAGAACTACGTATTATAAAAAGGATGGTTCAGAAAGATATTTACAAAAGGGGCCATTTGAAGCAATAATTGTAGGAGGTCTGGACGCAAACTGGCTTTATCTAGGGGACCAGCCCTCCAGGCAACAGAAGAGTTTTGAGGCAGAGAGCTGTGTAATTTCAATAGAAAGAAATGTGTAATCCTAGCTGTCCGGGCCATTGGCTAAAAGGGGGTCCAGTTATTATAGATAGATGAGCTAGGTAGAAATATTATAGGCAGTCAGACAGGGCTAAGTCCTTGAGAAGGCCAGGACAATTAAATTTCCTGGCTGTTTGCACAGAAAAGGACAGACCAACCTAAGCCAAGGGGGTTTGCTGGAAGGTTATGGGGGCTCTTGGTATTGTAGAACAGCTAAGTTAGTTATAAATATTACAGCTTGTATACAGGGCTGGGCTTTCAGCATGGAGAACAGTTGTGGCCCAAGGCACATTCACTGAAGGTCAAAATCATAAAAGGAAAGAAACTACACAACCCTGTGCTTCCCCTGGGGATAAATAGCAGTGATTGATATTCTAAATAGGTATCAGTCACCTGGGTGGGGGGTCAAGGTTTTAACCCAGCCTCTTCAAGAAATATCCCTGACCGAATGGAATTAATATGAGAAAATGGAAAAATAGGAACAAAATCTTTGTAAATAGGGAGGAATAGAGGGGTTGAAGGGAGGGCTGGGCAAGGGTGAAAAATAAGAACGAAGAGAGATTATGTAAAGGTGCAAATTTCCAATGATGAATGTCATTATATTCTATACCTAAAATGTACCAATGATTAGAATGAATAACCGATAATGCAAAATAGGAAGAAAAGGTCCAAAGGGGTAGGAGTAGTAGGAGGGGCGGGGGAAAGGAAAGCAGGGAAAGGAAAAATGATGAGAAATGGAAAAAATGGAAATAAAGTCTTTGTAAATAGGGAAGGGGGTGAAGGGAGGGCTAGGAGTGGGGAAAAAGTAAGAACCAAGATGCATCATGTAAAGGTACAAGTTCCCAATGAGAAATGTAATTGTGTTGTATACCTAAAATGTGCCAATAAAAGAATTTAACAAAAAAAAAGAGAAAGAAATATCCCTAACCCCCACCCTTACTGAAAATCCTTGTAGGTATGCTATGTGACTTGCTTCCCAATTGGACCACCATTACTTAAGTGACTATACTTGTAACCTTATTAGATGTTCATGGCTGTGGCCCACATTGTACCCACCTGGGTTTCACCCTATAAAACTTCTCTGTAAAGTGGGGTCCTTGGCTAACCACTCAGGACCCCGCCTGCCCCTCAGGAGCTTTCCTATCAATAAATATCTTCCTACTTTTAACCTCCCTTGTTCCTAGGACTCATTCTTCGATATCTAGAGAACAAGAACTCAGCATATCATACAGTTAACAGGTTGGGAGATATAACATTTCGTATTTCCTGTGACATGGTCAGGGGCACTTCCAAAAGAAAAGAAAACCATGCAGAAAACTTCACCAAAAAGCAGGAACCAAGCTTTAATGTTATAACATAAGGGCTGCATCAGATCATGAGAGTTGGAGCTGCAGCTACTGAGTTCAAGAGCTATGTATCCTTTTTTAAAATCAGCTTTTCTTTCTTTCTTTTTGGTATCGGGAATCGAACTAGGGTACTTGCACTTGCTCAGCAGGCACCAGAACCACTGAGCTAAATCCCTGGCCCCAGGACCTTCCACTTTCAAGGCAGGTGAGGCCCCCCTGAGCTAAATCCTAGGCCATGTTATCAGCTTTTCTGAGACACACTTGGACAAAACAGCCTTGCATAGCCATGTGATACATGCGTGGTCATTCCTGTTGACATTATTATTATAACAAAATCTGTCATGCACCTGCACCATAAGACAGACTTTGTGTCCTCAGGTGCCTGGGGTTTGACACATCTGCCAGTGGCCCCTTTCACCACCCCACCCTAAACACCTTTTTTTGTTTGTTTGTTTTCTCCTTCTCTTTCTTAGTACTGCAGTAAAACCCTGGGCCTTATGCTTGCTAGATAAGTACTGTACCATTGAGCTGCATCCCCAGCCTATATTTTCCTTTTAAATTTATTCTGACAAGAGACTAATTTCCAGATAATATAAAAAAAAGAAATCTCACTTGAGGGGAGGCTGTAATTGGAGCTACTGGGGAAAGAAGAAAAAGGATCTCAAGTTGAAAGCCAACCAAAGCAACTTAGTGAGACTGTCTGAAACAGAAAAACATTAAAAGCACTGGAAATGTGACTCACTGTGAGGCCTTACATTCAATCCCAAGACTCTAGTAAATAAACAAATAAATACATCAAGGAAACCCTACAACACAAACATAATAAGAAAAATAATGTAATTCAGAAGAAGCGACACATCTAAACACATACTATACAAAAGATTAAAAAAAGTATGAAAAGATTCTCAACATCATTAGTCATATGAGAAACAAATTTAAAACACAATGCAACAAAAATGAAACAATGGCAATACCATGTCAAACATGTAGACCTAGAATCTTCTTACACACACACACACACACACACACACACACATACATATATATACACATATACATATATGTGTGTGTGCATATGTATATAACTGTATGCCTTGTTCAGCCACTTACTTGTCTAATGACTCTTTATGTTTACAATAGAGGCACACTCTTTGGATTTACAATGTATCACTCAGACTACAACCCAGATTTTTTTATACAGTTCTGTATATCTTAGTTACAGACTCTCCATGTCTTTTTTTTTTGTATGGTACACATTGTTTATACAGTATTATAATTTTTGCTGGTTGTGATAGTTTGGGAAATAACATAACTGCCAACCTGCTACATGTCAGACATGACAAATTCCTGTTTTCCAAAATTGAAGAATGTATTCTAAGGAAACACGGAGGTTAAGAGTAAGAGAAGTTTATTGAGAGAGATAGCTCCTGAGAGACAGGAGGGAACTCGAAAGTGGGTTGCCAGCAAGCCCATTTCTCAAAGTTTTATAGAACAAAATCACAGGGTGAGTACAAAATTACGAGGTGGGTACAACATGGGTCAAAACTATGATCAACCAATAAACTTACAAATATACCTGCTTAGGTAATATTAGGTAATATTGATCTAGTGGGAAGCATGTCATGTAACAAGTGTACATGGAAAGAACAAAGACTTTTTAGGAAGGGATGGATCAGGAGATCTTGGTCACCCACCAAGGTGACTAATGATAGATTTCCCTCTGATTTAGGGTGGCTGATGTATATAATAGCAACCTTCTTCCCAACATGCCCTATTCCTCCCAACAGAGTAACCTAATACTTACTCTCCTCCTAGCAACTAATGACATCAGAGGCTCCTCCAGCCCCCAACCACTACCTCACTTAACCCCACCCCAGCTCCTATAAGAAGCGCTCCCTGCCCTGGCCATATTGCTTTTGTCTCTCCTTTGTTCAGAGACAGCCCGGCAGATCATCCCTGCAATAAAAGCTTGTTGTCGCCTGGTCTGCTCTTGGTTTTCAGCTTTTTTTACCTGACAACTAATATCTATCTAGAGTATTGGACCAGGTGATACCACTTATCCCTTCAGGAAGTATGTAGGCCTGGCCATTCCATTTTAATCTCTTTTTTTTTTTTGCTTAAATTCTTTTATTGGTATATTTTAGGTATACAATATGTTTACATTTATCATTGGGTGCTTGTATCTGTACATGATGTAACTTGGTTCTTATTTTTTCCGCATTACCTGTGTACGCTTCACCCTTCCACCCTTCCCTCTTTACATACTTTGTTTCCATTTTTTTTTCTTTTCTCATAATTTTTCCTTTCCATTCTTCCCTTTCCCCATCTCCTCCCACCACCCCCTGCCCTTTGGACCTTTTCCTATTTCAAATTATAAATTATTAGTTATTAATCCTTTTAATCCTTATTTACACTCTCAGTTTCTCAAACTAGAGAAACTATTTGGTATTTACACATGTGTCTTATTTATTTCACTTAAGAGCATGGCCTCAATATGCATCTATAAATTACTCTAGCTTCTCATTCTTTATGGCTGAGTAGTACTCCATTTTATTAAAAAACCCCACATCTTCTTTATCCAGTTTCCAGTTGATCAGCACTTGGGCTGTTTCCAAGCTTTAGCTATTACAAACTGTGCCACTATAAACATGAGTACACATATATCTCTGTGGTATGATTCTTTTAATTCTTTTGGGAAGATACCCAGCAGGGCAATAGCTGGGTCAAATGGGACCTCCAGCCCTAGCTCTTGGAGGTATCTCCACACTGATTTCCATAGTGGTTGCACCAGTCTGCACTCCCGCCAACAATGGAGAAGGGTTCCTTTCTCTCCACACCCCCATCAGCATTTGTTATTGGTTCATTTCTTGAGAGCAGTCACTCTTTCTGGGGTGAGGTGGAATCACAGTGTTGTTTTCATCTGCATTTCTCGAATGACCAGTGCTGTTGAACATTTTTTCATATGTTTATTTGCTGCTTTTACTTCTTTGTCTGAGAAATATCTGTTCATTTCAGATGCCCATTTTTGAGTTGGGTCCTTGAATTTGGGGGGGTCTGATTTTTTTCATTTCTTTACAGACTCAAGATAGTAGCCCTTTGTCTCAGTTACAGCTGCTAAAAATTTTTTCCCACATTGTAGGTTGTCTGTGAGCTCTGTTGGTGGTTTCTCTTGCAGTGCAGAAGCTTTTTAATAAGATGAAATCCCAGTTGTTGATTCTTTGTGCTAGTTCCCGTGCTATTGAGGTTTTGTTCATAAAGTCTTTTTGTATGCCACTATCTTCAAGAGTTCTACCTAACTTATTTTCCAGCAAGTTTAGTGTTTCTGTCTTAATATTTATATCTTTAATCCACTTCATTCTCAGTTTAGTGCATGGTGATAGATATGGGTCTAGTTTTAATCTCTGACAGGTTGAAATCCAGTTTTCCCAACACCATTTATTAAATAGGCTATCTTTTCTCCAATGAGGATGGTTGGCTCCTTTGTCAAAGATGAGGTGGATGAGTGTGTCTGAAGTTGTTCCTGCATCTTCCAATCTATTTCACTGATCCTTGGGTCTGTTTCTTTGCCAGTACCATGATGTTTTTATCACAGTAGCTTTGTAGTATAGTTTCAAGTTGGGTATTGTGATACCCCCAGCCATGTCTCTGTTGCCCAGAATTTCTTTTGCTTTTCTAGGTGTCTTCTGGTTCCAAATGAATTTTTGATTGCTTTCTCTAGTTCTGTGAAAGTATATTGTTGGAATTTCAATTGGAAGTGCATTAAATCTATATAGCAGTTTTGGAAGTATGGCCATTTTCACTATATTGATTCTTCCTACCCAGGAACAAGGGATATCTTTCCATTTTCTTATATACTCCTTGATCTCCTTTTTCAGGGTGCTGTAGTTTTCAGTGTAGAGGTCTTTTGCTTCCTTTGTTAGATTGATTCCTAGATATTTCATTTTTTTGGATGCTATTATAAAAGGAATTGTTTCCCTAATTTCTCTCTCAGTGAGTCTGCTATTTGTGTATAAGAAGGCTATTGTTTTTTGAGTGTTGACCTTGTATCCAGCTACTCTACTGAATCTGTCAATTAGGTCTAAAAGGCTTTTGACCGAGTTTTTTTGGTCTTCTATGTAAAGTATCATATCATCAGCAAATAATGGCAGTTTAACTTCTTCTTTTCCTATCTTTATTCCTTTTATTTCTTTCTCTTTTCTCATTGCTGTGGCTAATGTTTCCAGAACTATATTGAATAGGAGTGGTGATAGTGGGCATCCTTGTCTTGTTCCTGATTTTAGCATGAAAGTTTTCAGTTTTTGATCATTTAGTATGATGTTGGCTGTTGGTTTTTCATAGATAGCCTTAATCAGGTTGAGATAAAGACATTCTATTCCAATTTTCTGTAGCATTTTTATCATGAGTGGGTGTTGGATTTTGTCGAATGCCTTTTCTGCATCTATTGAGATGATCAAATGGTTTTTGTCCTTCATTCTGCTAATATAGTGTATTACATTTATTGATTTACGAATGTTGACCCATCCTTTCATCCCTGGGATAAATCCGACTTGGTCTGTGTGTATGATCTTCTTGATGACCTCTGTATTCTGTTTGCCAGTATCTTTTTGAGGATTTTTGCATCTATGTTCATTGGGGAAGTTGGCCTGTAGTTCTCTTTTTGGGTTGGGTCTTTCCCTTGTTTTGGAATCAAAGTCACACTTGCTTCCAGGAATGAGTTTGGAAGCCTTGCTTCCCTTTCAATTTCCTTGATGAGTTTCAAGAGTAATGGCATTAGTTCTTCTTTAAAAGTCTTGTAGAATTCAGCAGTGAACCCATCAGGACCTGGCTTTTTCTTTTGTTGGTAAATATTTTATTACTTTTCAATTTCATTCACTCATTGTAATTGGGGTGTTTGACTTTCTATATCTTCTTCATT